>NW_027596389.1:127500-340056 GCF_964194155.1 Cetorhinus maximus
ACCGAGAAGCAGTGTCAATGAAGACTGTGCATGTCTAGGGAACTGGTCGGTCACATCTGCCAGGTACTGCAGGGTTTGGCCCACGGGGACATGGAGGGCATCCACTGCCAGTGGCTGTGAGAGTGACCGTGCTGCTTGATTTCTACGCCAGTAGCTCCTTTCAGGGCTCCCCAGGTGATCTCTGTGGGATTTCACAATCCGCCGCCCACAGATGTATCCATGAGGTCACAGATGCCATCTTCTCGAGGGCACACGACTTTGTGCATTTCGCCCGGGACCGGGACAGCCAGGATGCAGAGTGATTGGATTCGCCCTGATCTCGGGATTCCCAAAGGTGCAGCATGCAATTGACTGCACTCATGTGGTGCTCAGGTCTCCATCGCTACACTCGGTGGACTTCACCGACCGCAAGGGCTTCCACTCACTGAACGTGCAGCTGGTGTGCGACCACCAGGTACACATCCTGCAGGTGTGCGCACGGTTTCCAGGGAGTGTGCAGGATGTCTACATCCTGAGTCACTCACAGATCCCTGGAGTCTTCCAGGGTCCACAGAGGCTGCAGGGTTGGCTCCTTGAGGACAAGAGCTACCCACAGAGGCCGTGGCTGAAGACACCCGTGCGGTGGCCTCAGGCTGCAGCAGAGCGACGCTGTAATGAGGCTCATGCAGCAGCTTGCAACTTGGTGGAGCAGTCCATCGGGATGCTGAAGATGCGGTTCCGGTGCCTGGACCGGTCTGGTGGAGCCCTGCTAAAGTGATGAGAAGAGTGACTTACCCTGGTCGAATGGAGGAGATCATTCATCCTGGGTGGCTGTCCTCTTTTGCAGGGCATTGGCGCTGACCACCACTGACACCACCTCCCAAGCCAGGTTAGTGCTGCTGCTGCCCATCCTGTGGCCAGAGCAGGGGTACAGGGCATCCAAAAGGCGTTCGAGGGGCGCATCGCTGAACCTGGGGGCTGTAGTCTTCCTCCGTTTCAGGGCCATGTTTCCCATGCTGTAGTGGTGGTCAGGAAGCATTGAGATGTGTGCTTGTGGCTGGACTTTAAACATGGTGCCCGGCCTGATGCAGCGGTGGGGTGAGGGCGGGCAAGCAATGAGATGCCGGGTTTCTCGGAGTGCGTAAATAATGAGGTGGGTTTGGGATGATACAGCATGAAAACCCGCCATTGCGGCTGGCGGGTAAAACGTCATATTACCTGCCCCGTAACACACAGCGCAAACCTGGGGTGATTCTGCCCAGAGGGTGAGAGGCAGATTGATATATACAAAGAAACTGAAGCTGAAGTTTGGTTCTGTTTTCCAAGCTGTGGAGCAGGTGAGGGAATGACACTAGGACGGTAGCACACTCGGAGAGCTGCTGCCGACACAATGGGCTGAATGGCCTCCTGTACTATAACAATCCTGTGATTCTGTGAGCAGAACTGAAAACAGCCCCAGTGCAGGGCACTTAAGGACTGGCTGGTATGGGCCTCCATCTAGTGGAAGCAGCTGGTAATGACAGCCCATAGTGCAGGACCCCCTCCTGCAGGGATTGTGCTCCTGAATCTGAAAGGACTTCGTCCCTTGTCCATCCCCATTACAGTGACACCTTTTACAGGATCGACAGTCTCACCTTATTACAGCAAGAATAGTCAAGTTAAAAAGAAATGTAAATGTTCAAAATATAAAATCAAACCATAAAATCAAATTGTAGTAATTGCATAGTAAAAATCAAAAAATGTAGGTGAATGTGATGGGGTAATACAATAATGACAGACTTTAATCCTGATATAGTCTGGGTAAATGGGTAATACAGTAATGACAGACTTTAATCCTGATATAGTCTGGGTAAATGGGTAATACAATAATGACAGACTTTAATCCTGATATAGTCTGGGTAAATGGGTAATACAATAATCACAGGAGACTTTAATCCTGATATAGTCTGGGTAAATGGGTAATACAGTAATGACAGACTTTAATCCTGATATAGTCTGGGTAAATGGGTAATACAGTAATGACAGACTTTAATCCTGATATAGTCTGGGTAAATGGGTAATACAATAATCACAGGAGACTTTAATCCTGATATAGTCTGGGTAAATGGGTAATACAATAATCACAGGAGACTTGAATCCTGATATAGTCTGGGTAAATGGGTAATACAATAATCACAGGAGACTTTAATCCTGATATAGTCTGGGTAAATGGGTAATACAGTAATGACAGACTTTAATCCTGATATAGTCTGGGTAAATGGGTAATACAATAATGACAGACTTTAATCCTGATATAGTCTGGGTAAATGGGTAATACAGTAATGACAGACTTTAATCCTGATATAGTCTGGGTAAATGGGTAATACAATAATGACAGACTTTAATCCTGATATAGTCTGGGTAAATGGGTAATACAGTAATGACAGACTTTAATCCTGATATAGTCTGGGTAAATGGGTAATACAGTAATGACAGACTTTAATCCTGATATAGTCTGGGTAAATGGGTAATACAATAATCACAGGAGATTTTAATCCTGATATAGTCTGGGTAAATGGGTAATACAATAATCACAGGAGACTTTAATCCTGATATAGTCTGGGTAAATGGGTAATACAGTAATGACAGACTTTAATCCTGATATAGTCTGGGTAAATGGGTAATACAGCAATGACAGACTTTAATCCTGATATAGTCTGGGTAAATGGGTAATACAATAATCACAGGAGACTTTAATCCTGATATAGTCTGGGTAAATGGGTAATACAGTAATGACAGACTTTAATCCTGATATAGTCTGGGTAAATGGGTAATACAGTAATGACAGACTTTAATCCTGATATAGTCTGGGTAAATGGGTAATACAATAATCACAGGAGACTTTAATCCTGATATAGTCTGGGTAAATGGGTAATACAATAATCACAGGAGACTTGAATCCTGATATAGTCTGGGTAAATGGGTAATACAATAATCACAGGAGACTTTAATCCTGATATAGTCTGGGTAAATGGGTAATACAGTAATGACAGACTTTAATCCTGATATAGTCTGGGTAAATGGGTAATACAATAATGACAGACTTTAATCCTGATATAGTCTGGGTAAATGGGTAATACAGTAATGACAGACTTTAATCCTGATATAGTCTGGGTAAATGGGTAATACAATAATGACAGACTTTAATCCTGATATAGTCTGGGTAAATGGGTAATACAGTAATGACAGACTTTAATCCTGATATAGTCTGGGTAAATGGGTAATACAGTAATGACAGACTTTAATCCTGATATAGTCTGGGTAAATGGGTAATACAATAATCACAGGAGATTTTAATCCTGATATAGTCTGGGTAAATGGGTAATACAATAATCACAGGAGACTTTAATCCTGATATAGTCTGGGTAAATGGGTAATACAGTAATGACAGACTTTAATCCTGATATAGTCTGGGTAAATGGGTAATACAGCAATGACAGACTTTAATCCTGATATAGTCTGGGTAAATGGGTAATACAATAATCACAGGAGACTTTAATCCTGATATAGTCTGGGTAAATGGGTAATACAGTAATGACAGACTTTAATCCTGATATAGTCTGGGTAAATGGGTAATACAGTAATGACAGACTTTAATCCTGATATAGTCTGGGTAAATGGGTAATACAATAATGACAGACTTTAATCCTGATATAGTCTGGGTAAATGGGTAATACAGTAATGACAGACTTTAATCCTGATATAGTCTGGGTAAATGGGTAATACAGTAATGACAGACTTTAATCCTGATATAGTCTGGGTAAATGGGTAATACAGTAATGACAGACTTTAATCCTGATATAGTCTGGGTAAATGGGTAATACAGCAATGACAGACTTTAATCCTGATATAGTCTGGATAAATGGGTAATACAATAATCACAGGAGACTTTAATCCTGATATAGTCTGGGTAAATGGGTAATACAATAATCGCAGGAGACTTTAATCCTGATATAGCCTGGGTAAATGGGTAATACAGTAATCGCAGGAGACTTTAATCCTGATATAGTCTGGGTAAATGGGTAATACAGTAATCGCAGGAGACTTTAATCCTGATATAGTCTGGGTAAATGGGTAATACAATAATCACAGACTTTAATCCTGATATAGTCTGGGTAAATGGGTAATACAGTAATCACAGGAGACTTTAATCCTGATATAGTCTGGGTAAATGGGTAATACAATAATCACAGACTTTAATCCTGATATAGTCTGGGTAAATGGGTAATACAGCAATGACAGACTTTAATCCTGATATAGTCTGAGTAAATGGGTAATACAGTAATGACAGACTTTAATCCTGATATAGTCTGGGTAAATGGGTAATACAGTAATGACAGACTTTAATCCTGATATAGTCTGGGTAAATGGGTAATACAGTAATGACAGACTTAATCCTGATATAAAAAAAACAGAGATAAAAACTTCTACCTTCTAAAAACTTCTACCGCTTCTACCTCCTACCCAAAATCCACAAACAGGACTGTCCCGGCAGACCGATCGTGTCAGCCTGTTCCTGCCCCACGGAACTCATTTCTTGCTATCTTGACTCCCTTCTCTCTCCCCTTGTCCAGTCCCTTCCCACCTACATCCATGATTCCTCTGACACCTTACGTCACATCAACAATTTCCAGTTCCCTGGCCCCAACCGCTTCCTCTTCACCATGGACGTCCAATCCCTCTACACCTCCATCCCCCACCAGGATGGTCTGAGGACCCTTAGCTTCTTCCTTGAACAGAGGCCCGAACAATCCCCATCCACCACTACTCTCCTCCGTCTGGCTGAACTTGTTCTCACACTGAACAATTTCTCCTTAAACTCCTCTCACTTCCTCCAAATAAAAGGTGTGGCTATGGGTACCCGCATGGGCCCCAGCTATGCCTGTCTCTTTATGGGGTATGTGGAACATTCCTTGTTCCAGTCCTACTCCGGCCCCCTCCCACAACTCTTTCTCCGGTACATCGATGATTACTTCGGTGCTGCTTCATGCTCTCGTCGGGACCTGGAAAAATTTATTAATTTTGCTTCCAATCTCCACCCCTCCATCATTTTCACATGGTCCATCTCTGATACTTCCCTTCCCTTCCCTTCCTTGACCTCTCTGTCTCAATTTCTGATGATAGACTGTCCACCAATATCCATTACAAGCCTACCGACTCCCACAGCTACCTCGACTACAGCTCCTCACACCCCGCTTCCTGTAAGGACTCCATCCCATTCTCTCAGTTCCTTCGCCTCCGTCGCATCTGTTCTGATGACGCTACCTTCAAAAGCAGTTCCTCTGACATGTCCTCCTTCTTCCTTAACCGAGGTTTTCCACCCACGGTCATTGACAGGGCCCTCAACCGTGTCCGGCCCATCTCCCGCGCATCTGCCCTCACACCTTCCTCTCCCTCCCAGAAACATGATAGGGTCCCCCTTGTCCTCACTTATCACCCCACCAGCCTCTGCATTCAAAGGATCATCCTCCGCCATTTCCGCCAACTCCAGCATGATGCCACCACCAAACACATCTTCCCTTCACCCCCCCTGGCGGCATTCCGTAGGGATCATTCCCTCTGGGACACCCTGGTCCACTCCTCCATCACCCCCTACTCCTCAACCCCCACCTATGGCACCTCCCTATGCCCACGCAGAAGGTGCAACACCTGCCCCTTTACTTCCCCTCTCCTCACCATCCAAGGGCCCAAACACTCCTTTCAAGTGAAGCAGCATTTCACTTGCATTTCCCCTAACTTAGTCTACTGCATTCGTTGCTCCCAATGCGGTCTCCTCTACATTGGAGAGACCAAATGCAAACTGGGCGACTGCTTTGCAGAACACCTGCGTTCTGTCTGCAAAAAAGACCCAAACCTCCCTGTCGCTTGCCATTTTAACACTCCACCCTGCTCTCTTGCCCACATGTCTATCCTTGGATTGCTGCATTGTTCCAGTGAAGCCCAACGCAAACTGGAGGAACAGCACCTCATCTTCCGACTAGGCACTTTACAGCCTTCTGGGCTGAATATTGAATTCAACAACTTTAGATCTTGAACTCCCTCCTCCATCCCCACCCCGTTTCTTCCCCCTCCCTTTTGTTTTTTCCAATAATTTATATAGATTTTTCTTTTCCCACCTATTTCCATTATTTTTAAATCTACAACTAATACCTTGTCAGTCTTTCCACCCCACCCACACTAGAGCTGTACCTTGAGTGTCCTGCCATCCATTCTTAATTAGCACTTTTCTTAGATAATATCACCACCTTCAACACCTCTTTGTTCTTTTGTCTGTGACATCTTTTGATTATCTGCTCCTATCACTGCTTGCTTGTCCCTACAATCACCCCACCCTCAACTTCTCTCCCCCCGCCCCCACCTTAAACCAGCTTATATTTCACCCCTCTCCTAACTATACTCAGTTCTGTTGAAGGGTCATGTGGACTCGAAACGTCAACTCTTTTCTTCTCCACCGATGCTGCCAGACCTGCTGAGTTTTTCCAGGTAATTCTGTTTTTGTTTTTAATCCTGATATAGTCTGGGTAAATGGGTAATACAGTAATGACAGACTTTAATCCTGATATAGTCTGGGTAAATGGGTAATACAGTAATGACAGACTTTAATCCTGATATAGTCTGGGTAAATGGGTAATACGGCAATGACAGACTTTAATCCTGATATAGTCTGGGTAAATGGGTAATACAGCAATGACAGACTTTAATCCTGATATAGTCTGGGTAAATGGGTAATACAGTAATGACAGACTTTAATTCTGATATAGTCTGGGTAAATGGGTAATACAGTAATCGCAGGAGACTTTAATCCTGATATAGTCTGGGTAAATGGGTAATACAATAATGACAGACTTTAATCCTGATATAGTCTGGGTAAATGGGTAATACAGCAATGACAGACTTTAATCCTGATATAGTCTGGGTAAATGGGTAATACAATAATGACAGACTTTAATCCTGATATAGTCTGGGTAAATGGGTAATACAATAATGACAGACTTTAATCCTGATATAGTCTGGGTAAATGGGTAATACAGTAATCGCAGGAGACTTTAATCCTGATATAGTCTGGGTAAATGGGTAATACAATAATGACAGACTTTAATCCTGATATAGTCTGGGTAAATGGGTAATACAATAATGACAGACTTTAATCCTGATATAGTCTGGGTAAATGGGTAATACAGTAATGACAGACTTTAATCCTGATATAGTCTGGGTAAATGGATAATACAGTAATGACAGACTTTAATCCTGATATAGTCTGGGTAAATGGGTAATACAATAATCACAGGAGACTTTAATCCTGATATAGTCTGGGTAAATGGGTAATACAATAATGACAGACTTTAATCCTGATATAGTCTGAGTAAATGGGTAATACAGTAATGACAGACTTTAATCCTGATATAGTCTTGGTAAATGGGTAATACAATAATCACAGGAGACTTTAATCCTAATATAGTCTGGGTAAATGGGTAATACAGCAATCGCAGGAGACTTTAATCCTGATATAGTCTGGGTAAATGGGTAATACAATAATGACAGACTTTAATCCTGATATAGTCTGGGTAAATGGGTAATACAGTAATCGCAGGAGACTTTAATCCTGATATAGTCTGGGTAAATGGGTAATACAGTAATGACAGACTTAATCCTGATATAGTCTGGGTAAATGGGTAATACAGTAATGACAGACTTTAATCCTGATATAGTCTGGGTAAATGGGTAATACAGTAATGACAGACTTAATCCTGATATAGTCTGGGTAAATGGGTAATACAGTAATGACAGACTTTAATCCTGATATAGTCTGGGTAAATGGGTAATACAGTAATGACAGACTTTAATCCTGATATAGTCTTGGTAAATGGGTAATACAATAATCACAGGAGACTTTAATCCTGATATGGTCTGGGTAAATGGGTAATACAGTAATCGCAGGAGACTTTAATCCTGATATAGTCTGGGTAAATGGGTAATACAATAATGACAGACTTTAATCCTGATATAGTCTGGGTAAATGGGTAATACAGCAATGACAGACTTTAATCCTGATATAGTCTGGGTAAATGGGTAATACAGCAATGACAGACTTTAATCCTGATATAGTCTGGGTAAATGGGCAATACAGTAATCGCAGGAGACTTTAATCCTGATATAGTCTGGGTAAATGGGTAATACAATAATGACAGACTTTAATCCTGATATAGTCTGGGTAAATGGGTAATACAATAATGACAGACTTTAATCCTGATATAGTCTGGGTAAATGGGTAATACAGTAATCGCAGGAGACTTTAATCCTGATATAGTCTGGGTAAATGGGTAATACAGTAATGACAGACTTAATCCTGATATAGTCTGGGTAAATGGGTAATACAGTAATGACAGACTTTAATCCTGATATAGTCTGGGTAAATGGGTAATACAGTAATGACAGACTTAATCCTGATATAGTCTGGGTAAATGGGTAATACAATAATGACAGACTTTAATCCTGATATAGTCTGGGTAAATGGGTAATACAGTAATGACAGACTTTAATCCTGATATAGTCTTGGTAAATGGGTAATACAATAATCACAGGAGACTTTAATCCTGATATGGTCTGGGTAAATGGGTAATACAGTAATCGCAGGAGACTTTAATCCTGATATAGTCTGGGTAAATGGGTAATACAATAATGACAGACTTTAATCCTGATATAGTCTGGGTAAATGGGTAATACAGCAATGACAGACTTTAATCCTGATATAGTCTGGGTAAATGGGTAATACAGCAATGACAGACTTTAATCCTGATATAGTCTGGGTAAATGGGTAATACAGTAATCGCAGGAGACTTTAATCCTGATATAGTCCGGGTAAATGGGTAATACAATAATGACAGACTTTAATCCTGATATAGTCTGGGTAAATGGGTAATACAGCAATGACAGACTTTAATCCTGATATAGTCTGGGTAAATGGGTAATACAGCAATGACAGACTTTAATCCTGATATAGTCTGGGTAAATGGGTAATACAGTAATCGCAGGAGACTTTAATCCTGATATAGTCTGGGTAAATGGGTAATACAATAATGACAGACTTTAATCCTGATATAGTCTGGGTAAATGGGTAATACAATAATGACAGACTTTAATCCTGATATAGTCTGGGTAAATGGGTAATACAGTAATGACAGACTTTAATCCTGATATAGTCTGGGTAAATGGGTAATACAGTAATGACAGACTTTAATCCTGATATAGTCTGGGTAAATGGGTAATACAGTAATCATAGGATACGTTAATCCTGATATATTCTGAGTCAATGGGAATAGACAGTAATCACAGGGGACTTTAACAAAAACAGAATTACCTGGAAAAACTCAGCAGGTCTGGCAGCATCGGTGGAGAAGAAAACAGTTGACGTTTCGAGTCCTCATGACCCTTCAACAGAACTGAGTATAGTTAGGAGAGAGGTGAAATATAAGCTGGTCTAAGGTGGGGGGCGGGGGGAGAGAGAAGTTGAGGGTGGGGTGGTTGTGGGGATAAGCAAGCAGTGATAGGAGCAGATAATCAAAAGATGTCACAGACAAAAGGATCAAAGAGGTGTTGAAGGTGATGATATTATCTAAGAAAAGTGCTAATTAAGAATGGATGGCAGGACACTCAAGGTACAGCTCTAGTGGGTTTGGTCTCTCCATGGTGAATGGCAGCAGATTATGGTCAGTGTAGATTAGTGTTTCTTTGTTATGGCATCGGACATAAACCTCAAAGTGTCGAAGAGATAACAGCAATGCTAGAGTTTCTTTTTCTACTGTAGAGTACTTCCTCTGATATTCATTTAGTTTCTTGGTGCAATCTTCTCTATCCCTAATTGATCATCTTGTAATAGGACTGCACCTAACCCCAAGTCACTAGCATCAATTGCCATTTTAAAAGGTTTGGTAAAGTCAAGGGTGGCCAACACTGGTTCATTTATTAAGATTGCCTTCAGTTTTTCAAAGGCTGCTTGGCATTCTGCTGACCATACCACTTTTTTCTTAACAAATTGGTGAGAGGTACAGCTATTGTACTGAAGTTATGCACAAACTTCCTATAAAACACACACATTCCCAAAAATCTCAGGATTTCTCATGTAGTTTTAGGAATGGGGAATTCTATTAGAGCATTCAGTTTTACTGTTCTTGGCAACACTTGCCCTTGTCCTACGATGTGACCTAGGTAAGTTACCCTTGCTTTTGCAAATTTGCTTTGGGCCAGATTTATGACTAAGCCAGCCAACTGCAATTGCTTAAACAGGTCCTCTAGTTGCTTTACATATTCTTCCCATGTGTTACTATATATTACATATATACATCCATTTGGCTTAGGAACCAGCACAACTGATGAACTCCAGCCATTTTGGATAGGCTCAATCAATTGATTGTCCAGCATATATTGGATCTCTGTTTCTACCTGAGCTTGTTTCTCTGGGCTTAGCCGATAATGATGTTGTTTTATCGGCACCGAGTCTCCTATGTCCACGTCATGTTTAGCTAACGTAGTACATCCAGGTGTATCCCTACAAATTCCCTTATACTTCCTAAGTAACCTTATTAGATCTTCCTGTGGCCCTTCCTTTAAATATGTTAGCACAATGTCTAACTGACCCCGTATTTTCATATTGGCTAGCCGAATTGTAGGAGTTTTGCTTTGGACACTGTTTACTCCTCCCTCTACCTTGCTCTTACTGTTTCTGTCATCCTCCACTCACCTGGCACACTTGCTCTGTCTTATCATCTTCTCTGCGATGATATCGCTTCAACATGTTTATGTGACATCACAGTTTCTTCTTCCTACACTCAGGAGTATCTATCAGATAAGTCACTTCACTAACTCTACTAACAACCTTGTAGGGGCCACTGAGTTTCGCTTTCAGGGGTTCATCCTGCAAAGGTAATAATACCAATACTTCATCTCCTGCTTGGAATGTTCTAGTTGGAGCATGTTTGTCTGCCCATTCTTTCATTTTGGCTTAGGAAATTTTTAATCACTCTCATGCTATTTTACATGTTTTTGTGAACCTTCCTAGAAACACGGACATGTAATCAAACATGGAGAACTTTTCCTTCATCACTTTTAATGGACCTTTTATTTCACGACCATAGATCAATTCAAATGGACTAAATCCAATAGATTTGTTGGGAGAATCTCTGATAGCAAATAGTAAGAAATCTAATCCTTTGTCCCAATCCTTTGGTTATTCATGGCAATAGGTTAATCATGGTTTTGAGAGTCTGATGGTATCTCTCTAAAGCTCCCTTTGCCTGTGGATGAGAGGCTGTAGACTTTAGTTGTTTGATACTCAAACTGCTGATTATGTCCTGGAAAATTTAGACACAGGCCAGGATTTTACATTTGGTGTGCAGGGGTGAGTCCTCGTGGCCCTAACGGTTGGCGGGCAGGTGAAAAGGCCAAGCGGCCTTTACATTTTTTAGGAAGCCTCATCCACAAGCGGGATGAGGTTTCCTAAAGCTTTTACGAATTAAATAAAAAGTTTTTCTGAAAAATAAAAACATGCCCCATCTCATGTGACACAATCACATGAGGGGACATGTTTCAATAACTTTTTATTGCATTTATTTATTTTTTAAAAAGCGCTGCAATCTCCCTGAGGCAGCAGTGCTCTTTCACGCACATGTGTGAAAGAGCGCTGGACCTGACTCTCCCTCCTCCCCAACACCTGCACAGGCAGCACTCAGCGCTACCACTCGTGTATTACACTGGGCGGGCCTTAATTGGCCCTCCCGCATAATATCGCAGTGCAGAGCCGATCGCTGGCAGCGGTCAGCTCCACTGCTGCCCCCGTTCGCTCCCGCTGAACCCGCCCAACGCGGGAAAAATTCAGGCCATGAAGTTAGAACCTTGGTCAGATTGTATTTCAATTAGTAGGCCATACCGAGTGAAAAACTGAGTTAACTTTTCCAATACCACCTTAGATGTAATTGTCCTTAAAGGAATAGCTTCTGGAAATCGGGTTGTCATATCCATGATTATAAGGATGTACTGATGTCCTGCTTTCATTTTGAGTAATGGTTCTACACAATCTACTAATACCCGACTGAATTTCCCTTCAAAAACTGGTGTGAGTATTAAAGGTGCTGGTTTGATTACAAGTTGAGGTTTACCTACTACTTGACATGTATGACACAGAATCACAGAATCACACAGTGCAGAAGAGGCCCTTTGGCCCGTCGAGTCTGCACCGACATATGAGAAACACCTGACCTACCTACCTAATCCCATTTACCAGCACTTGGCCCATAGCCTTGAATGCTATGACGTGCCAAGTGCTCATCCAGGTACTTTTTAAAGGATGTGAGGCAACCCACCTCCACTACCGTCCAGGCAGCGCATTCCAGATCATCACCACCCTCTGGGTAAAAAGGTTTTTCCTCACATCCCCCCTAAACCTCCTTGAACTTATGCCCCCTTGTGACTTTCAACTGAGGGGAACAGCTGCTCCCTATCCATCCTGTCCATGCCCCTCACGTTTTACAAAATTGCAGTGTGTCCTTATGAAGTCTTGGCCAGGTAAAGTGTCTGTTTATCTATGCTTGGGTTTTCCGTATTCCTACATGTCCTGCCATGGGAATCTCATGTGCTACTCGCAATATCTTCTTACAATATGTGGATGGTACCCTGTCTAATGAACAACTGTCCATTCCTCATCCACAGGTCTGTGAGGGTGTCTCCACTACCTCATCAGAACTCCGTTTTAAAGGTAATAGTACTCCGGAACTCCTTCTGCCTCAGCTTCAGTGTGAGCTGACTGTGCTAACTTGTTTAACTCTGGATCTGCTTTCTAAGCTCCAATTAATGAAGACATGCCAAACACTTCCTTTGAATTATCCTCATCCTTAAAGAGAGTTTCGGTTACTCTAATATCTGCTCGTGGTATTCCTTTGACCTCTGGTGATGGGCTTTGTTTAGCCATTGCTCTGGTCACCAAACACGATGGAAAAATACCAGGAACTTGTTCTTGTAACTGCTCCATCTCTTTAGTTTCTCTTGGACTTTCTGTAATTATGGGAGAGTCTATAACCTTCACTCCTGCCAAATCGTTCCCCAGGAGTAAATCAACTCCATCCACGGGTAATTTCTCAACCACTCCTACAACCACCGATCCAGACAACAAATCACATTCCAATTGCACTTTGGACAATTGTAGGTATATTCTCTCCACTTATCCTGTTTACCAATACTTTAGCTTTCATTGAACTCTCTGGAGGGAAAACTAGGTCCCTCTCCAGCAAAAGAGTTTGAGTAGCTCCTGTGTCCCTTAATATAGTTATGGGGTTAGCTGCATCATTTGATGAGAAAGGAGATTATCTTTCCTTTAGGCAAAAACCCTTTATATCTCTCACCTGTCTTATTCACTTCACCTACATTCACAGCAGTGTTTACCTCCAGACCCTTATTTGTAGTTAAAGCTACAATTTGATCCGTGGCATTTTCTTTTTCAATTCCCTTTTCAGACTCACTCTTACGAACTCCAATAAATCCCATGGGCTTCCCTCACAACTTCCAGCATTCTGAATGAACGTGTCCCATTTTATTACAATGGAAACACTTAGGGGAGATTTTCCGTGCCCACTGGTGGCGGGCGTGATAGGCGGTGTGAGTGGACAATGTGGCGCAATTAGTTTCATGACAGCGTGAAGGCAGGTCACGATCGTCCGCTCAGCCCTCCGATGGCAGGCCGCGTTTCCCGTCAATGGTCATCGGGAACCTCATTGTAATACATTAGCATATAATTAAAAGGCCATCCCGCCAGGCTCTTGGAACCCCGTAGTATCATCCGTCCACATTGGTGGGAAAGCACGCCAACGTGTTTCACAACAGCATGCAGGCGACGTGCACTTGGTGGCCTTCATTTTGGGGGAACTGAGGTGAGTGAGCAGCAGCATTCTCCACAGCTCGCCTGTTGTTTACAGGCCTCGGGGGCACCGGGGGGCCGGGTGAAGTGCCGCCCTGCCACGGAGGAGACTTTTGTCAGGGGGAGGGGTCTGGGGGCAACCGCTGCCCAGCCTCGGAGGCGAGTATTGTCAGGGAGGGGCAACTGGACCCTGGCATTGGATCCCACGCACAGGCAATCGAGGTGGGGGGCAGGGTAAGTGAGGGAAGTGACCATGCATTAGGGACACCTGTATAAACTGACCATGCCTCTGTAACTGAGACAGATCAGGCGCAGCCACAGTGATACGATTGGGGTCAGGCTCCTAGTCTGCCCGCCTATGCAAGCAAAGTGGAGGCACCAAAGGGCCACTAAGCGCTCCAGACCACAACTCCCCCGACCCTACCCCACCCCACCTCACCGGCACAGACTTCGAGTCTGCCACCACTTTATTGGACCGTGGAGCAGTTGGGCTGCACACGTTATACAATCTCCTCGCCAACGCCGGCCATGTAGCAGTCACTGCTGGAGGCGCTCACAGTCCCCTTGCAATCTCAGCATCCTGGTTTGGACCAGGGCCCCCCCCATTTCGCAGGTTGACAGGGCAACCATACAGTACACTCATCTCTGGCCGTCCGAGGGGTGACCAGCACTCTCCGGGAAGTGTTAAGGAGCAGTCACACAGGGCCAGAGAAGGTGCTAAGTACAGCCATGATAACCACGTCTTTCTCTCTTTCATATTGCAGGAGGACGATGTCAGGATCACGGATCCTGGTGACCTAGCTGCATGCCTGATGGCCTACAGAGACCATAGAAGATGGAGGAGAGAGTGACTGAGGCACCTGGCTGCACAAAGGCAGGAGCAGCAACCTCATGAGGAAGGGGCAGCAGGGACTCCCGCACACACTGCCCAGGAGTGACAGTGAGCCGTAGCTGGTTAGCACCTAGGGTCCTAGAGTCATAGAGGTCTACAACACAGAAAAAGGCCCTTCGGCCCATCGAGTCTGCGCCGGTCAAACAAGTACCTAGCTATTCTAATCCCGTTTTTCAGCACTAGGCCCATAGCCTTGTATGCCATGGCATCGCAAGTGCACATCCAAATACTTCTTAAGTGTTATGAGGGTTTCTGCCTCTACCACCCTTTCAGGCAGTGAGCTCCAGATTCCCACCACCCCCTGGGTGAAAAAATTCTTCCTCACATCCCTGCTAAACCTCCTGCCCCTTACCTTAAATCTATGCCCCCTGGTTATTGATCCCTCCACCAAGGGGAAAAGTTCCTTCCTGTCTACCCTATCTATGCCCCTCATAATTTTATACACCTCAATCATGTCCCTCCTCAATCTCCTCTGCTCCAGGGAAAATAACCCCAGTCTATCCAATCTCTCCTCATAACTAAAACTCTCCAGCCCAGGCAACATCCTAGTAAATCTCCTCTGCAGTCTCTCTAGTGCAATCACATCCTTCCTATAATGCGGATTCCAGAACTGCACACAATACTCTAGCTGTGGCCTAACCAGCGTTTTATACAGTTCCAACATAACCTCCCTGCTCTTATATTCTATGCCTCGGCTAATAAAGGCAAGTATCCCTTATGCCTTCTTAACCACCTTATCTACCTGTCCCACTACCTAAGGGACCGGTGGACATGCACACCAAGGTCCCTCTGATCCTTGGTACTTCCCAGGGTCCTACCATTCATCCTGTGTTCCTGTGCCTTGTTTGTCCTGCCCAAGTGCATCACCTCACACTTATCCGGATTAAATTCCATTTGCCACTGAACAGCCCATCTGACCAGCCCGTCTATATCCTCCTGTAATCTAAGGCTATCCTCCTCACTATTTACCACCCCACCAATTGTCGTGTCATCCGCGAACTTACTGATCAACCCTCCTACATTCAAGTCTAAATCATTTATATATATCACAAACAGCAAGGGACCCAACACCGATCCCTGTGGAACCCCACTGGACACAGGCATCCAGTCACAACAACACCCCTCAACCATAACCCTCTGCTTCCTGCCATTCAGCCAATTCTGGATCCAATTTGCCAAATTGCCTTGGATCCCATGGGCTCTTACTTTCGTTATCAGTCTCCCATGCGGGACCTTATCAAAGGTCTGTAGACGCTGCCTGCCATTCCTGCAGATGACTGAGAACCAGTGTCATCGACGACTGCGCATGTCTAGGGAACTGGTGGCTCACATCTGGCACTTACTGCAGGACTTGGTGCCAAGGGGACATGGAGAGCATCCACTGCCAGTGGCTGTGAAAGTGACCGCAGCGCTCAATTTCTACGCCAGTGGCTCCTTTCAGGGCTCCACAGGTGACCTCTGTGGGATCTCTCAAGCCTCCACCCACAAATGCATCCATGAGGTCATGGATGCCATCTTCTCCATGGAACATAACTTTGTGCATTTCGCTCGGGACCGGGACAGCCAGGATGTAGAGTGATTGGATTCACCCTGATCTCGGGATTCCCACAGGTGCTGGGTGCGATTGACTGCACTCATGTGGCGCTCAGGTCTCCATTGTTACACTCAGTGGATTTCACCAACGGCAAGGGCTTCCACTCACTGAACGTGCAGCTGGTGTGCGACCATCACAAACACATCCTGCAGGTGTGCGCACGGTTTCCAGAGAGTGTGCACGATTCCTACATCCTGAGTCACTCACAGATCCCTGGAGTCTTCCAGGGTCCACAGAGGCTGTAGGGTTGGCTCCTCGGAGACAAGAGCTACCCACAGAGGCCATGGTTGAAGACACCCATGTGGCGGCCTCAGACTGCAGCAGAGCGACGCTGTAATGAGGCTCATGCTGCAGCTCACAACTTGGTGGAGCAGTCCATCGGGATGCTGAAGATGCGGTTCCGGTGCCTGGACCGGTCTGGTGGAGCCCAGCAATACAGTCCACAGAGGGTGTCACATATCATCATCGTCTGCTGCGCCCTTTACAACCTGGCGCTGCAACGGGGTGAGGAGCTGGCTGAGGAGGAGATGGAGGAGCTGGAGGTCTCCTCCTATGAGGAGGATGCTGATGAGGATGAGAGTGAGGGGGTCCTCAGAGGCGATGTTGATGGGGATGAGGCTTTCGCACTGTCCAGGCGAGGCAGGCGCACTCAGGAGGCCCTCATAGCTGCCAGATTTGTGGAGGATGATGACGGCATGCAGTAAGGTGTCCCCATAGATCCTCACAGCGCTGTTGTGAACGTTTGACGCCAGTCTGGTTTATTGCAGCACGAATACCCTCTGAGAGAATGCTTCTGTTGTGGAGATACAGTGGAGGCCGAATAGTCGCTCGATTGCAGGAGGATGATGACAACATGCAGTGAGGACACTCCATGGATGTCCACACAGCCCCTGAGAATGTCTGACTCCTGTCTGGCCAAGGGCAGCTTGCTTACGCTCCATGATCAGGGCCATCTCAGAGACGCAGCCATGAAACTTTAGACGCATCTGATGTTGTGTCCGCCTTCAGCACCTCAGCCCTTCAGGAGCTGGTGCACAGCATCACTGGTTGCAGATGCTGGTGTGATGGGGGCCAGCCCCACCTTTAAAGGTGCTGAGAGCACACAGAGAGAATGAGAGAACTCTGTGTAGCCTGTCCACTACATTCTGGCAGCAATGACCAGCACTGCCGAGGTGCAGGCATCAGTAATGTTTCCAGGGAGAGTGAGGCTGGACCATCACTGCGGTCTGAAGGCCGCACAGAGCACAGGGGAGAGGCCCTGAACTGAGACACCTGCCTTTTCTCTTGTGCAGAAAGGTTTCACATCTGAGTGACAAGAACACTGCTCATCAGAACAAGGAGCCATAGGCAGGGTGACATTCTTGGGAGTTTATTGACAACAGTGAACATTATGTACAAGTGGTTAACACCCATGCCCAGGCTGTGCAACTAATTCTCCTTAACTGTCCTAACCCTGCCGCTATGTTTTGGTGCTCCTTGGACATCCACAGGGGAGGTGGAGGCAGCCTGCTGACTGCAACGCTCCGTCTGTGATAACCTTGGCGGGCGCCCTCTGGAGGGCCGAGACTTGGAGGGCCCCGGCCTGCTTTCAGGGTCCTACTGTGTGGCAGTGGCACCCTCCTCGGCCTGTGAAGTTAGATCTGCAGAGGTCACAGGAAGAGGGGAGTCAGGTAGGCCGGTCACTCCCAGAGTCACCTGGGTGGATGGCCCCAGAGTGTGCACCTGCTGATTTCTCCCCCCACCCCCACTCCCCATGGGTGCCCGAGGGCCCCTGGCTGACTCCGTGAGCAGAAGGGATAGCTGGAATGAGATCGAGCTGCCCAGCTCCCTTCTTGCGTACACACTGTTGGAGGCCAACTGTGGTATCAGCAATGGAGTTTAGCCCATGCAGCAGTGCAGGACCGATGTCCTGGACCAAGGTCTCCATGGCGGCCGCCATCCTACCAGTGTTGACCTTGGTGCGTTGCAATGCCGGCGCTATCACCTCAGGCTGATGATGGACGGACTCCTGCATTGTGCCTTGCAATCTGAGTGCAGTGGACATCACTTCCTGATGTTCCCGAGCTTGCCTTTGCAGCTCCAGCAACTGTGACATGACCGAGTCCAGAGGCTCATTATCCGACTCAGACTTAGCAACGTTCTGGCCTCCAACAGTCCTCCGAGTGCCGGGGACCTGGGAAGTCCCTGCCTCCACCTGCTGTGGATCAGACAGTGTGATGTGCTCACCAGATTGTGATCCTGATGCTATTCTAGAACTAGTTCCCAACGAGGTGTGTGTCTCTGCGCTGGTGGAGAGTGTGGGTTAGTGCTGTGATGGGACTTCAGGGAGGGTGCCTCCAGATTCCTCTTCAGAGGTTTCTTTAGGGCTTGATTGGAGGTCCTGGGTCTTGGACTGTCGGCTGTTTGGCAGATGTGCCTGCGAAAGCAAGGGGAGATAATTAGTGCATGGCAGTGGCCTGTGAAACAGGACACATCACTCACAACATGGTTGTCTGTTGGATGTTGCACTGCTGGATCCTCACTTGGTGGAGCAGCACCGACCTCACTGTCAGCACAGGACCGGTCCAGATCCTCACCGGCCGACTGGATGGCTCTGTTTTCAAAGTCTGTGAGGACATTGATTTCGGGCATTCCTCCACCTGTCTGCGACCTCTCCCTCCTGTTGTGAGCCAGTTTGTTCTGCATGAATAGAGATGGGGAGAGTGTATCAGGATGCCTGCCGGTCCAGATGATAAATGTCCGTGTGGATGGTGAGTGATCCCATGGACGGGATGAGGACAATGATGGTGAGTGTGAGAGAGTGAATGGTGATGTCCTTTGCACTGGCAGAGAGTGAGGGCCCTGTGGGTGTGTGATGGATTTGTGAGTGTGTGAGTTGGGAGTGACGAAAAGAGTGACTTACCCTGGCGGAACAGAGGAGATCATTCATCCTTTTGCGGCACTGGGTGGCTGTCCTCTTCTGAAGGGCATTGGCGCTGACCACCACTGCCACTGCCTCCCAAGCTGGGTTGGGTGACGTTGCTGCCCATCCTGCGGCCAGAGCGGGGGTAGAGCACATCCCGTCGGGCCTCCACGGCATCCAGCAGTCGCTCGAGGGACCTGCATTTGAAGCAGGCGGGGTGCAGTCTTTTTGCCTTTGCTTTCCATGTCTCCCAGGCAGCGGTGGTGAGCTGGTGGCGATGAGCGCTTTGCTGGTGGCTGGACTTTAAACATGGCATTGGCGTGATGTGGCGGCAGGGTGATGGTCAGTGGGCGAATGAGAGCCTACCCGCCATGGAAAGGGCGTGTTTCCCGGGAGCGCATAAGTAACGAGGCGGGAATGGGACAATACAGTGTGAAAACCCGCCATCGCAGCCAGTAGGTAAAACATCATTTTACCCAGCCTCTACCACACAATGCAAATCTGGTAAAATTCCACACTTAGGCCTTTGAGTTTCACCTCCACACTCAGTACCTTCCTTCCTGATCTGGGGAGGAGTTCCTCTCAAGGTATTCCCAGCTATCCATTCTTTACCCTGGCTACTTGACTTCCTTTCACTCTCCCACTTTCTATTCTTTTCAAATCTATGGGGGTGATGGAAAAAGGTTTAGTTTTATGGATCAGGTCATAATCGTCAGCCATTACTGCTGCCTGTCTAGCAGTTGCAATCCTTTGGTCTTCAACATGGGTTCTTATTATAGAATGTAGGGAGTTTTTAAATTCTTCCAAGGGAATGGTCTCTCAGAGCTTCATAGGTAGTTTCAACTCCTCATTCTCGTATCCACCTGTTAAAGCTACTTTGCTTAATCCTTTCAAATTCAATGTAAGTTTGCCCAGGCTGTTTCCTTAAATTTTGGAACTTTAGTCTGTATGCTTCAGGGACCAACTCATATGCATTCAAAATGGCCTTTTTCACCACAGCATAATACCTAGAAACCTCCTCTGTCAGTGAAGCATAAATTTCTTGTGCTCTACCTGTCAATTTGCTCTGCATGGGCAATGTCCAGTTTTCCTTTGGCCAGTTCAACTGTTTAGCTATCTTCTCAAATGAAATAAGGATTGCTTCAACATCTCTTACCTCAAATTTTGGAAGAGGTTGTACAAATTTAAACATCTCCCACTGGATCCTGATCTGTAAATAAATCCTGTCTCTTTTTTAACTGTCAGCATTTTAAGCTGGAATTCTCTCTCGTTTTCTCTTTCCTCCTTTTCTAACTTCGCCATTTCTAATTCTCTCTGGAGATCAAGTTTTCATGTTTCCATTTTTCATTCCTTTTCTTTTTCTAATTCCCTTTCTCATTTTCTTTCTCTCCCCTGTCTTTCTGCCTGTTCCCTTTGGAATGTCCTCTCTCTTTCCCTTTCTTTTTCTCCTACCTCTAGTTCCAATGTTTTTTATTTGCAACTGAATTTGAGCCCATTCCAGTGAACCACCCCTTGGAGAACTCGGTCTCTCGGGTATTCCTTCCAATTTCAAATGCTGTGCCATCTCTTCGATTAACTCTGCCTCCCTAGCTTTGGCAGGCAACCCTACTAACCCTACTCAATTTACTTGGCTTTTGGGATCCCTTGTAACATCATCAGGGACATCTCCTCCACTTGCAGGAAAGCTTTAGCAGTTTCCACCTTATTTTTGACAGTACAAACCTGGTGTTTCCTTTTAGCTTTTATTACTGACTAAATCTGCACCCAAATCACCGTCCTCTTTTCTTCCATAATATCCCGAATCAGAGCCCCCAAACTTTGTCACAACTCACTGGGAGAGTGCACTGTAATATCAGCCCCACTATTCCCCGAGCCACGACAAATGTGAAAAGTTTGACCAAACCACCAGATTGCCCCAATTCTACTGAACTGTTTAATTTAGGTTAACAGAATACGAGCACCAGCTTTGTAAACTTCATAAGTAAATATCTGTTTATTGAACAAATTGTCTTTAACTAGTGGCAAAAGAAAGAAACATGAGCTGCTAACTTCTAACTCAATAACTTAAACTTTGTCCCTTCTTAAACCCCTATACACACACACACAGTGGATTGTAAGGGTGGGATAAAACAGTTCAGTAGCACCAATTCCGGAGTGCAGGATTCGATGGGTTGATTTTGATCAATGTCTTCCAAATTCCTTTCAGTTCTTGTTGATGACATGAGCTGGTCTCCCAGCACTTCCAGTATTTAGTTCACTGGTTGAGCACTTGCCTTTCAATGTCTCTAACAGTGATTTTCCTCTTTGCCTCTTGACAGGGGTGTTCAGAGAGAGAGAGAGTGAGAGAGAGCAGGCTATAGAGATATGAGGAGAAAAAGCCAGCTAGCTATTATTGTGGAATTTCTGGGATCTTCCACACACAGGAAAGAGGGGTTTTAGGCCATTTGCCTTTCAGGCTAGGAGCTATTCAGCTGCACTAATCTTCACACAAACCCTGGTCACCTGGTCAGCAGGCATTTAAAAGGCTGTTGTCAGGCAGCTCCATTGGTCCAGGACTCTTTTCTGACACCATCCTGTCTTTCATGGCACACTCTGTACCAGGACTGCAACATTGTATATATCCCTCGTCCTGTTCCAGTGGACATGTCTGTCAAACTGCAGCCAATGCAATCCCAATCCACAGTCCAACAGAAAATAAAAAGTTAGGATCTTTACAACAGCCCAACAGAAATAAAAATATATGCTCCTCACAATAGCCAACAGTCTCTTAACATACACCACAGCCCCCAGATGATTAACATACACCACAGTCAACAGTCAATTAACATACACCGCAGTCAACAGTCAATTAACATACACCACAGTCAACAGTCAATTCACACTCACCAGAGTCACCAGTCCATGAATATAAACCACATTGTCACCATTCCATTAACGAACACCGCAGCCAACAGTCCATTAACTTGCCTTCATTCAGAAAACTATTAACATAGAGCACAGTGAAATTTCATTTCACATATAACACAGCCACCAGTCTATTAACATACAACGCAGACACCAGTCAACTAATATATAGCACAGTCCCCAGTCCATTAGCATGCACAAGAGTTTCCAGCCCATTAACATACACCACAGCCACCAGTCAATTAATATACACCACATCCACCAGTCTGTAAAAACACAGCAGAGCCAACAGTCCGTCAACATACATCACAGCCACCAGTCAACTTACATACACTACACCCAACAGATCATTCAAATTCAGCACAGCCATCAGGACATGAACATACAGCTCAACGACCAGCCCAATAACATACAGCATGGTCAATAGTCCATCAACCACCACAGTCAACGGTTGATTAACATTCAGCACAACCACGTTTCCATGAACATAGAGCACAGTCACCAGTCCATTAACAAACAGCACAGTCACCAGTCCATTAATATACAGCACAGCCACAATTCCATTAATATACAGCACAGTCACAATTCCATTAACAGACAGCACAGCCACCAGTCCATTAACATACAGCACAGTCAGAATTCCATTAACATAGAGCACAGCCACCAGTCCATTAACATACAGCACAGTCACAATTCCATTAAAATACAGCACAGTCACCAGGCCTTTAACATACAGCACAGTCACCAGTCCATTAACATACAGCACAGTCACAATTCCATTAACATACAGCACAGTCACCAGGCCATTAACATAAAGCACAGTCACAAGGCCATTAACATACAGCACAGTCACCAGACCATTAACATACAGCACAGCCACGAGACCTTTAACATACAGCAAAGTCACCAGTCCATTAACATAAGGGACAGCCAACAGTCCATTAACTTACAGCACAGTCACCAGCCCATTAACATACAGCACAGTCACCAGACCATTAACATACAGCATGGTGACCAGTCCATTAACATACAGCACAGTCACCAGGCCATTAACATACAGCACAGTCACCAGACCATTAACATACAGCACAGCCACCAGGCCATTAACATACAGCACAGTCACCAGTCCATTATCATACAGCACAGTCATCAGTCCACTAACATACAGCAAAGTCACCAGTCCATTATCATACAGCACAGTCATCAGTCCACTAACATACAGCACAGTCACCAGTCCATTAACATACAGCACAGTCATCAGCCCATTAACATACAGCACAGTCACCAGTCCATTAACATACAGCACAGTCATCAGCCCATTAACATACAGCACAGTCATCAGACCATTAACATACAGCACAGTCACCAGTCTATTAACATACAGCACAGTCATCAGTCCATTAACATACAGCACAGTCATCAGACCATTAACATACAGCACAGTCACCAGTCCATTAACATACAGCACAGTCATCAGTCCATTAACATACAGCACAGTCATCAGTCCATTAACATAAAGTACAGCCAGCAGTCCATTAACAAACAGCACAGTCACCAGTCCATTAACAAACAGCACAGTCACCAGTCCATTAACAAACAGTACAGTCACCAGTCCCTTTAACATACAGCACAGCCACAATTCCATTAACAAACAGCACAGTCACCAGTCCATTAATGTACAGCACAGCCACCAGTCCATTAACATACAGCACAGCCACCAGTCCTTTAACATACAGCACAGCCACAATTCCATTAACAAACAGCACAGTCACCAGTCCATTAATATACAGCAAAGTCACAATTCCATTAACATACAGCACAGTCACCAGTCCCTTTAACATACAGCACAGCCACAATTCCATTAACAAACAGCACAGTCACCAGTCCATTAATGTACAGCACAGCCACCAGTCCATTAACATACAGCACAGCCACCAGTCCTTTAACATACAGCACAGCCACAATTCCATTAACAAACAGCACAGTCACCAGTCCATTAATATACAGCAAAGTCACAATTCCATTAACATACAGCACAGTCACCAGTCCATTAACATACAGCACAGTCACAATACCATTAACATACAGCACAGTCACCAGTCCATTAATATACAGCACAGCCACAATTCCATTAACATAGAGTACAGCCACAATTCCATTAACATACAGCATAGTCACCAGCCCAGTCACATACAGCACAGTCATCAGTCCATTAACATACAGCACAGTCATCAGTCCATTAACATACAGCACAGTCACCATTCCATTAACATACAGCACAGCCACCAGTCCATTAACATACAGCACAGTCACAATTCCATTAACATACAGCAAAGTCACAATTCCATTAACATAAAGCACAGCCACCAGTCCATTAACATACAGCACAGTAACCAGTCCATTAATATACAGCACAATCACAATTCCATTAACATACAGCACAGTCACCAGTCCATTAATATACAGCACAGTCACCAGCCCATTAACATACAGCAGAGTCACCAGTCCATTAACATACAGCACCGTCACCAGACCATTAACATACAGCACAGTTACAATTCCATTAACATACAGCACAGTCACCAGTCCATTAACATACAGCACAGTCCCCAGGTCATTAACATACAGCACAGTCACCAGACCATTAACATACAGCACAGCCACCAGACCTTTAACATACAGCACAGTCATCAGCCCATTAACATATAGTACAGCCAACAGTCCATTAGCGTACGGCACAGTCATCAGTCCATTAACATACAGCAGAGTCATCAATCGATTAACATACAGCACAGTCACCAGTCCAATAATATACAGCACAGCCACAATTCCATTAACATACAGCACAGTCACCAGCCCATTAACATACAGCACAGTCATCAGTCCATTAACATAAAGTACAGCCACCAGTCCATTAACAAACAGCAGAGTCACCAGTCCATTAACAAACATCACAGTCACCAGTCCATTAACATACAGCACAGTCATCAGTCCATTAACATACAGCACAGTCATCAGACCATTAACATACAGCACAGTCACCAGTCCATTAACATACAGCACAGTCATCAGTCAATTAACATACAGCACAGTCATCAGTCCATTAACATAAAGTACAGCCACCAGTACATTAACAAACAGCACAGTCACCAGTCCATTAACAAACAGCACAGTCACCAGTCCATTAACAAACAGCACAGTCACCAGTCCACTAACAAACAGCACTGTCACCAATCCCTTTAACATGCAGCAAAGCCACAATTCCATTAACAAACAGCACAGTCACCAGTCCATTAATGTACAGCACAGCCACCAGTCCATTAACATACAGCACAGCCACCAGTCCTTTAACATACAGCACAGCCACAATTCCATTAACAAACAGCACAGTCAACAGTCCATTAATATACAGCACAGTCACAATTCCATTAACATACAGCACAGCCAACAGTCCATTAACATACAGCACAGTCACAATACCATTAACATACAGCACAGTCACCAGTCCATTAATATGCAGCACAGCCACAATTCCATTAACATAGAGCACAGCCACAATTCCATTAACATACAGCATAGTCACCAGCCCAGTCACATACAGCACAGTCATCAGTCCATTAACATACAGCACAGTAAACAGTGCATTAACATACAGCACAGCCACCAGTCCATCAACATACAGCACAGTCACAATTCCATTAACATAAAGTACAGCCACCAGTACATTAACAAACAGCACAGTCACCAGTCCATTAACAAACAGCACAGTCACCAGCCCATTAACAAACAGCACAGTCACCAGTCCCATTAACATGCAGCACAGCCACAATTCCATTAACAAACAGCACAGTCACCAGTCCATTAATGTACAGCACAGCCACCAGTCCATTAACATACAGCACAGCCACCAGTCCTTTAACATACAGCACAGCCACAATTCCATTAACAAACAGCACAGTCACCAGTCCATTAATATACAGCACAGTCACAATTCCATTAACATACAGCACAGCCACCAGTCCATTAACATACAGCACAGTCACAATACCATTAACATACAGCACAGTCACCAGTCCATTAATATGCAGCACAGCCACAATTCCATTAACATAGAGCACAGCCACAATTCCATTAACATACAGCATAGTCACCAGCCCAGTCACATACAGCACAGTCATCAGCCCATTAACATACAGCACAGTAACCAGTGCATTAACATACAGCACAGCCACCAGTCCATTAACATACAGCACAGTCACAATTCCATTAACATACAGCACAGCCAACAGTCCATTAACATACAGCAAAGTCACAATTCATTAACATACAGCACAGTCACCAGACCATTAACATACAGCACCGTCACCAGTCCATTAACATACAGCACAGTTACAATTCCATTAACATACAAAACAGCCACCAGACCTTTAACATACAGCACAGTCACCAGTCCATTAACATATAGTACAGCCAACAGTCCATTAACGTACAGCACAGTCACCAGCCCATTAACATACAGCACAGTCACCAGACCATTAACATACAGCACGGTCACCAGGCCATTAACATACAGCACAGCCACAGGACCTTTAACATACAGCACAGTCACCAGTCCATTAACATACAGCACCTTCACCAGTCCATAAACATTAGCACAGTTACAATTGCATTAACATACAGCACAGTCACCAGCCCATTAACATACAGCACAGTTATCAGCCCATTAACATACAGCACCATCACCAGTCCATTAACATACAGCACAGTCATCAGTCCATTAACATAAAGTACAGCCACAAGTCCATTAACAAACAGCACAGTCACCAGTCAATTAACAAACAGCACAGTCACCAGGCCATTAATAAACAGCACAGTCACCAGTCCCTTTAACATACAGCACAGCCACAATTCCATTAACAAACAGCACAGTCACCAGCCATTAATGTACAGCACAGCCACCAGTCCATTAACATACAGCACAGCCACCAGTCCTTTAATGTACAGCACAGCCACAATTCCATTAAGAAAGAGCACAGTCACCAGTCCATTAATATACAGCACAGTCAGAATTCCATTAACATACAGCACAGTCACCAGTCCAATAATATACAGCACAGCCACAATTCCATTAACATAGAGCACAGCCACAATTCCACTAACATACAGCACAGTCACCAGCCCAGTCACATACAAAACAGTCATCAGTCCATTAACATACAGCATGGTCATCAGTCCATTAACATACAGCACAGTCACCAGCCCATTAACATACAGCACAGTTATCAGCCCATTAACATACAGCACCATCACCAGTCCATTAACATACAGCACAGTCATCAGTCCATTAACATAAAGTACAGCCACAAGTCCATTAACAAACAGCACAGTCACCAGTCAATTAACAAACAGCAGTCACCAGGCCATTAATAAACAGCACAGTCACCAGTCCCTTTAACATACAGCACAGCCACCAGTCCATTAACATACAGCACAGCCACCAGTCCTTTAATGTACAGCACAGCCACCATTCCATT
This sequence comes from Cetorhinus maximus, assembly GCF_964194155.1. Lineage (NCBI taxonomy): Eukaryota > Metazoa > Chordata > Chondrichthyes > Lamniformes > Cetorhinidae > Cetorhinus > Cetorhinus maximus. The sequence goes on from NW_027596389.1 coordinate 155,248, forward strand.
AAGAAAGAGCACAGTCACCAGTCCATTAATATACAGCACAGTCAGAATTCCATTAACATACAGCACAGTCACCAGTCCAATAATATACAGCACAGCCACAATTCCATTAACATAGAGCACAGCCACAATTCCACTAACATACAGCACAGTCACCAGCCCAGTCACATACAAAACAGTCATCAGTCCATTAACATACAGCACGGTCATCAGTCCATTAACATACAGCACAGCCACCAGCCCATTAACATACAGCACAGCCACCAGTCCATTAACATACAGCACAGTCACAATTCCATTAACATACAGCACAGGCAACAGTCCATTAACATACAGCAAAGTCACAATTCATTAACATACAGCACAGTCACCAGACCATTAACATACAGCACCGTCACCAGTCCATTAACATACAGCACAGTTACAATTCCATTAACATACAAAACAGCCACCAGACCTTTAACATACAGCACAGTCACCAGTCCATTAACATATAGTACAGCCAACAGTCCATTAACGTACAGCACAGTCACCAGCCCATTAACATACAGCACAGTCACCAGACCATTAACATACAGCACGGTCACCAGGCCATTAACATACAGCACAGCCACAGGACCTTTAACATACAGCACAGTCACCAGTCCATTAACATACAGCACCTTCACCAGTCCATAAACATTAGCACAGTTACAATTGCATTAACATACAGCACAGTCACCAGCCCATTAACATACAGCACAGTTATCAGCCCATTAACATACAGCACCATCACCAGTCCATTTACATACAGCACAGTCATCAGTCCATTAACATAAAGTACAGCCACAAGTCCATTAACAAACAGCACAGTCACCAGTCAATTAACAAACAGCACAGTCACCAGGCCATTAATAAACAGCACAGTCACCAGTCCCTTTAACATACAGCACAGCCACAATTCCATTAACAAACAGCACAGTCACCAGCCATTAATGTACAGCACAGCCACCAGTCCATTAACATACAGCACAGCCACCAGTCCTTTAATGTACAGCACAGCCACAATTCCATTAAGAAAGAGCACAGTCACCAGTCCATTAATATACAGCACAGTCAGAATTCCATTAACATACAGCACAGTCACCAGTCCAATAATATACAGCACAGCCACAATTCCATTAACATAGAGCACAGCCACAATTCCACTAACATACAGCACAGTCACCAGCCCAGTCACATACAAAACAGTCATCAGTCCATTAACATACAGCACGGTCATCAGTCCATTAACATACAGCACAGTCACCAGCCCATTAACATACAGCACAGTTATCAGCCCATTAACATACAGCACCATCACCAGTCCATTAACATACAGCACAGTCATCAGTCCATTAACATAAAGTACAGCCACAAGTCCATTAACAAACAGCACAGTCACCAGTCAATTAACAAACAGCAGTCACCAGGCCATTAATAAACAGCACAGTCACCAGTCCCTTTAACATACAGCACAGCCACCAGTCCATTAACATACAGCACAGCCACCAGTCCTTTAATGTACAGCACAGCCACAATTCCATTAAGAAAGAGCACAGTCACCAGTCCATTAATATACAGCACAGTCAGAATTCCATTAACATACAGCACAGTCACCAGTCCAATAATATACAGCACAGCCACAATTCCATTAACATAGAGCACAGCCACAATTCCACTAACATACAGCACAGTCACCAGCCCAGTCACATACAAAACAGTCATCAGTCCATTAACATACAGCACGGTCATCAGTCCATTAACATACAGCACAGCCACCAGCCCATTAACGTACAGCACAGTCACCGGTCCATAAACATACAGCACAGCCATCAGTCCATTAACATACAGCAGAGTCATCAGTCTATTTACATACAGCACAGTCATCAGTCCATTAACATACAGCACAGCCACCAGTCCATTAACATACAGCACAGCCATCAGTCCATTAACATACAGCACATTCACCAGTCCATTAACATACAGCACAGTCACCAGGCAATTAACATAGAGCACAGCCACCAGTCCATTAACATACAGTACAGCCACCAGACCATTAACATACAGCACAGCCACCAGACCATTAACATACAGCACAGTCACGACGCCATTAACATACAGCACAGTCATCAGTCCATTAACATACAGCACAGTCACCAGTCCATTAACATACAGCACAGTGATCAGTCCCTTAACATACAGCACAGTCACCAGCCGATTAACATACAGCACAGTCACCTGTCCATTAACATACAGCACAGTCATCAGTCCATTAACATACAGCACAGTCACCAGGCAATTAACATACAGCACAGCCACCAGTCCATTAATATACAGTACAGCCACCAGACCATTAACATACAGCACAGCCACCAGTCCATTAACATACAGCACAGTCACCAGCCCAGTCACATACAGCACAGTCACCAGCCCATTAACATACAGCACAGTCACCAGTCCATTAACATACAGCACAGTCATCAAACATTAACATACAGCACAGCCACCAGCCCATTAACATACAGCACAACCACCAGTCCATTGACAAACACCACAGTCACTAGTTCATTATCATGCTGCACAGTCATCAGTCCATTAACATACAGCACAGTCACCAGGCCATTAACATACAGCACAGTCATCAGTCCATTAACATACAGCACAGTCACCAGTCCATTAACTTACAGCACATCACCAGGCAATTAACATACAGCACAGCCACCAGTCCATTAACATACAGTAATGCCTCCAGTCCATTAACATACAACACAGCCACCAGTCCATTAACATACAGCACAGTCACCAGTGCATTAACATACAGCACAGTCACCAGTGCATTAACATACAGCACAGTCACCAGTACATTAACATACAGCACAGTCATCAGTCCATTAACATATAGCACAGTCATCAGTCCATTAACAAAGAGCACAGTCATCAGTCCATTAACATACAGCAAAGTCATCAGTCCATTAACATACAGTACAGCCACCAGTCCATTAACATACAGCGCAGCTACCGGACCATTAAAATTCAGCACAGTCACCAGCCCAGTCACATACAGCACAGTCATCAGTCCATTAACATACAGCACAGTGATCAGTCCATTAACATACAGCACAGTCACCTGTCCATTAACATACAGCACAGTCATCAGTCCATTAACATACAGCACAGTCATCAGTCCATTAACATACAGTACAGCCACCAGTCCATTAACGTACAGCACAGCCACGAGTCCATTAACATACAGCACAGCCAGCAGACCATTAACATACAGCACAGCTACCAGTCCTTTAACATACAGCACATCCACCAGGCCAATAACATGCATCACAGCCACCAGTCCATTAACATACAGCACAGCCACCAGGCCAATAACATACAGCACAGCCACCAGCCCATTAACATACAGCACAGTCACCTGTCCATGAACATATAAAAGCATCACCAGCCCATTAACATTGAGCACAGCACCTCGCCCATTTAAAAACATCACAACAAATATTCAATTAGCATACAGCACAGCCACCAGCCCAGTCACATACACCACAGCCAACAGCCCATTAACATACAGCACAGTCATCAGTCCATTAACATACAGCGCAGTCGTCAGTCCATTAACATGCAGCACAGCCACCAGCCCATTAACATACAGCACAGTCACCAGCCCAGTCACATACACCACAGCCACCAGCCCATTAACATACAGCACAGTCACCAGCCCAGTCACATAAACCACAGTCACCAGCCCATTAACATAGAGCACAGTCACCTGTCCATTAACATACAGCACAGCCACCTGTCCATTAACATACAGCGCAGCCACCAGCCCATTAACATACAGCACAGCCACCTGTCCATTAACATACAGCACAGCCACCAGCCCATTAACATACAGCACAGCCACCAGCCCATTAACATACAGCACAGCCACCTGTCCATTAACATACAGCACAGCCACCAGCCCATTAACATACAGCACAGCCACCTGGCCATTAACATACAGCACAGCCGCCAGTCCATTAACAGACATCACAGCCACCAGCCCATTAACATGCAGCACAGCCACCAGTCCATTAACATACAGCAGTCACCAGCCCTGTCAGATACAGCACAGTCACCTGTCCATTAACATACAGCCAAGCCACCAGTTCATTAACATACAGCATAGTCACCAGCCCAGTCATATACAGCACAGTCTCCAGCCCAGTCACATACAGCACAGCCACCGGTCCATTAACATACAGCACAGCCACCAGTCCATTAACATACATCACAGTCACCAGCCCAGTAACATACAGCACAGTCACCAGTCCATTAACATACAGCACAGTCATCAAACATTAACATACAGCACAGTCACCAGTCCATTAATATACAGCACAGTCATCAAACATTAACATACAGCACAGTCACCAGCCCAGTAACATACAGCACAGTCACCAGCCCATTAACATACAGCACAGTCACCAGTCCATTAACATACATCACAGTCATCAAACATTAACATACAGCACAGCCACCAGCCCATTAACATACAGCGCAGCCACCAGTCCATTGACAAACACCACAGTCACTAGTTCATTAACATGCTGCACAGTCATCAGTCCATTAACATACAGCACAGCCACCAGTCCATTAACATACAGCACAGTCATCAGTCCATTAACATACAGCACAGTCACCAGTCCATTAACTTACAGCACATCAACTGGCAATTAACATACAGCACAGTCACCAGTCCATTAATATATAGCACAGCCAACAGTCCATTAACGTACAGCACAGTCACCGGTCCATAAACATACAGCACAGCCATCAGTCCATTAACATACAGCAGAGTCATCAGTCTATTTACATACAGCACAGTCATCAGTCCATTAACATACAGCACAGCCACCAGTCCATTAACATACAGCACAGTCATCAGTGCATTAACATACAGCACATTCATCAGACCATTAACATACAGCACAGTCACCAGGCAATTAACATACAGCACAGCCACCAGTCCATTAACATACAGTACAGCCACCAGACCGTTAACATACAGCACAGCCACCAGACCATTAACATACAGCACAGTCACGAGTCCATTAACATACAGCACAGTCATCAGTCCATTAACATACAGCACAGTCACCAGTCCATTAACCTACAGCACAGTGATCAGTCCCTTAACATACAGCACAGTCACCAGTCCATTAACATACAGCACAGTCACCTGTCCATTAACATACAGCACAGTCATCAGTCCATTAACATACAGCACAGTCATCAGTCCATTAACATACAGTACGGCCACCAGTCCATTAACTTACATAACAGCCACGAGTCCATTAACATACAGCACAGCCAGCAGACCATTAACATACAGCACAGCTACCAGTCCTTTAACATACAGCACATCCACCAGGCCAATAACATGCATCACAGCCACCAGTCCATTAACATACAGCACAGCCACCAGGCCAATAACATACAGCACAGTCACCTGTCCATAAATATATAAAAGCATCACCAGCCCATTAACATTGAGCACAGCACCTCGCCCATTTAAAAACATCACAACAAATATTCAATTAGCATACAGCACAGCCACCAGCCCAGTCACATACACCACAGCCAACAGCCCATTAACATACAGCACAGTCATCAGTCCATTAACATACAGCGCAGTCATCAGTCCATTAACATGCAGCACAGCCACCAGCCCATTAACATACAGCACAGTCACCAGCCCAGTCACATACACCACAGCCACCAGCCCATTAACATACAGCACAGTCACCAGCCCAGTCACATAAACCACAGTCACCAGCCCATTAACATAGAGCACAGTCACCTGTCCATTAACATACAGCACAGCCACCTGTCCATTAACATACAGCACAGCCACCAGCCCATTAACATACAGCACAGCCACCTGTCCATTAACATACAGCACAGCCACCAGCCCATTTACATACAGCATAGCCACCTGTCCATTAACATACAGCACAGCCGCCAGTCCATTAACATACATCACAGCAACCAGTCCATTTTAGTACAGCACAGTCAACAGTCAATTAACATACCGCACAGCCAAAATTCATTTAACATACAGCACAGCCATGTGTCCATTAACATGCAGCACAGCCACCATTCCTTTAACATGCGGCACAGCCACCAGCCCATTAACATACAGCACAGTCACCAGCCCAGTCACATAAACCACAGTCACCAGCCCATTAACATAGAGCACAGTCACCTGTCCATTAACATACAGCACAGCCACCTGTCCATTAACATACAGCACAGCCACCAGCCCATTAACATACAGCACAGCCACCTGTCCATTAACATACAGCACAGCCACCAGCCCATTAACATACAGCATAGCCACCTGTCCATTAACATACAGCACAGCCGCCAGTCCATTAACATACATCACAGCCACCAGTCCATTTTAGTACAGCACAGTCAACAGTCAATTAACATACCGCACAGCCAAAATTCATTTAACATACAGCACAGCCATGTGTCCATTAACATGCAGCACAGCCACCATTCCTTTAACATGCGGCACAGCCACCAGCCCATTAACATGCAGCACAGCCACCAGTCCATTAACATACAGCAGACACCAGCCCTGTCAGATACAGCACAGTCACCTGTCCATTAACATACAGCCAAGCCACCAGTCCATTAACATACAGCACAGTCACCAGCCCAGTCACATACAGCACAGTCTCCAGCCCAGTCACATACAGCACAGCCACCAGTCCATTAACATGCAGCACAGCCACCAGTCCATTAACATACATCACAGTCACCAGCCCAGTAACATACAGCACAGTCACCAGTCCATTAACATACAGCACAGTCATCAAACATTAACATACAGCACAGTCACCAGTCCATTAATATACAGCACAGTCATCAAACATTAACATACAGCACAGTCACCAGCCCAGTAACATACAGCACAGTCACCAGCCCATTAACATACAGCACAGTCACCAGTCCATTAACATACAGCACAGTCATCAAACATTAACATACAGCACAGCCACCAGCCCATTTACATACAGCGCAGCCACCAGTCCATTGACAAACACCACAGTCACTAGTTCATTAACATGATGCACAGTCATCAGTCCATTAACATACAGCACAGCCACCAGTCCATTAACATACAGCACTGTCATCAGTCCATTAACATACAGCACAGTCACCAGTCCATTAACTCACAGCACATCACCAGGCAATTAACATACAGCACAGCCACCAGTCCATTAACATACAGAAATGCCACCAGTCCATTAACATACAGCACAGCCACCAGTCCATTAACATACAGCACAGTCACCAGTCCATTAACACACAGCACAGTCACCATTACATTAACATACAGCACAGTCATCAGTCCATTAACATACAGCACAGTCATCAGTCCATTAACAAAGAGCACAGTCATCAGTCCATTAACATACAGCAAAGTCATCAGTCCATTAACATACAGTACAGCCACCAGCCCATTAACATACAGCGCAGCTACCGGACCATTAAAATACAGCACAGTCACCAGCCCAGTCACATACAGCACAGTCACCAGCCCATTAACATACAGCACAGTCACCAGTCCATTAACATACAGCACAGTCATCAAACATTAACATACAGCACAGCCACCAGCCCATTAACATACAGCGCAGCCACCAGTCCATTGACAAACACCACAGTCACTAGTTCATTAACATGCTGCACAGTCATCAGTCCATTAACATACAGCACAGCCACCAGTCCATTAACATACAGCACAGTCATCAGTCCATTAACATACAGCACAGTCACCAGTCCATTAACTTACAGCACATCACCAGGCAATTAACATACAGCACAGCCACCAGTCCATTAACATACAGTAATGCCACCAGTCCATTAACATACAGCACAGCCACCAGACCATTAACATACAGCACAGTCACCAGTCCATTAACATACAGCACAGTCACCAGTACATTAACATACAGCACAGTCATCAGTCCATTAACATACAGCACCGTCATCAGTCCATTAACAAAGAGCACAGTCATCAGTCCATTAACATACAGCAAAGTCATCAGTCCATTAACATACAGTACAGCCACCAGTCCTTTAACATACAGCGCAGCTACCGGACCATTAAAATTCAGCACAGTCACCAGCCCAGTCACATACAGCACAGTCATCAGTCCATTAACATACAGCACAGTGATCAGTCCACTAACATACAGCACAGTCACCAGTCCATTAACCTACAGCACAGTGATCAGTCCCTTAACATACAGCACAGTCACCAGTCCATTAACATACAGCACAGTCACCTGTCCATTAACATACAGCACAGTCATCAGTCCATTAACATACAGCACAGTCATCAGTCCATTAACATACAGTACAGCCACCAGTCCATTAACGTACAGCACAGCCACGAGTCCATTAACATACAGCACAGCCAGCAGACCATTAACATACAGCACAGCTACCAGTCCTTTAACATACAGCACATCCACCAGGCCAATAACATGCATCACAGCCACCAGTCCATTAACATACAGCACAGCCACCAGGCCAATAACATACAGCACAGCCACCAGTCCATTAACATACAGCACAGTCACCTGTCCATGAACATATAAAAGCATCACCAGCCCATTAACATTGAGCACAGCACCTCGCCCATTTAAAAACATCACAACAAATATTCAATTAGCATACAGCACAGCCACCAGCCCAGTCACATACACCACAGTCAACAGCCCATTAACATACAGCACAGTCATCAGTCCATTAACATACAGCGCAGTCATCAGTCCATTAACATGCAGCACAGCCACCAGCCCATTAACATACAGCACAGTCACCAGCCCAGTCACATACACCACAGCCACCAGCCCATTAACATACAGCACAGTCACCAGCCCAGTCACATAAACCACAGTCACCAGCCCATTAACATAGAGCACAGTCACCTGTCCATTAACATACAGCACAGCCACCTGTCCATTAACATACAACACAGCCACCAGCCCATTAACATACAGCACAGCCACCTGTCCATTAACAAACAGCACAGCCGCCAGTCCATTAACATACATCACAGCCACCAGTCCATTTTAGTACAGCACAGTCATCAGTTAATTAACATTTCGCACAGCCAAAATTCATTTAACATACAGCACAGCCATGTGTCCATTAACATGCAGCACAGCCACCATTCCTTTAACATGCGGCACAGCCACCAGCCCATTAACATGCAGCACAGCCACCAGTCCATTAACATACAGCAGTCACCAGCCCTGTCAGATACAGCACAGTCACCTGTCCATTAATATACAGCCAAGCCACCAGTCCATTAACATACAGCACAGTCACCAGCCCAGTCACATACAGCACAGTCTCCAGCCCAGTCACATACAGCACAGCCACCAGTCCATTAACATACAGCACAGCCACCAGTCCATTAACATACATCACAGTCACCAGCCCAGTAACATACAGCACAGTCACCAGTCCATTAACATACAGCACAGTCATCAAACATTAACATACAGCACAGTCACCAGTCCATTAATATACAGCACAGTCATCAAACATTAACATACAGCACAGTCACCAGCCCAGTAACATACAGCACAGTCACCAGCTCATTAACATACAGCACAGTCACCAGTCCATTAACATACAGCACAGTCATCAAACATTAACAAACAGCACAGCCACCAGCCCATTAACATACAGCGCAGCCACCAGTCCATTGACAAACACCACAGTCACTAGTTCATTAACATGCTGCACAGTCATCAGTCCATTAACATACAGCACAGCCACCAGTCCATTAACATACAGCACAGTCATCAGTCCATTAACATACAGCACAGTCACCAGTCCATTAACTTACAGCACATCACCAGGCAATTAACATACAGCACAGCCACCAGTCCATTAACATACAGTAATGCCACCAGTCCATTAACATACAGCACAGCCACCAGACCATTAACATACAGCACAGTCACCAGTCCATTAACATACAGCACAGTCACCAGTACATTAACATACAGCACAGTCATCAGTCCATTAACATACAGCACCGTCATCAGTCCTTTAACAAAGAGCACAGTCATCAGTCCATTAACATACAGCAAAGTCATCAGTCCATTAACATACAGTACAGCCACCAGTCCTTTAACATACAGCGCAGCTACCGGACCATTAAAATTCAGCACAGTCACCAGCCCAGTCACATACAGCACAGTCATCAGTCCATTAACATACAGCACAGTGATCAGTCCACTAACATACAGCACAGTCACCAGTCCATTAACCTACAGCACAGTGATCAGTCCCTTAACATACAGCACAGTCACCAGTCCATTAACATACAGCACAGTCACCTGTCCATTAACATACAGCACAGTCATCAGTCCATTAACATACAGCACAGTCATCAGTCCATTAACATACAGTACAGCCACCAGTCCATTAACGTACAGCACAGCCACGAGTCCATTAACATACAGCACAGCCAGCAGACCATTAACATACAGCACAGCTACCAGTCCTTTAACATACAGCACATCCACCAGGCCAATAACATGCATCACAGCCACCAGTCCATTAACATACAGCACAGCCACCAGGCCAATAACATACAGCACAGCCACCAGTCCATTAACATACAGCACAGTCACCTGTCCATGAACATATAAAAGCATCACCAGCCCATTAACATTGAGCACAGCACCTCGCCCATTTAAAAACATCACAACAAATATTCAATTAGCATACAGCACAGCCACCAGCCCAGTCACATACACCACAGTCAACAGCCCATTAACATACAGCACAGTCATCAGTCCATTAACATACAGCGCAGTCATCAGTCCATTAACATGCAGCACAGCCACCAGCCCATTAACATACAGCACAGTCACCAGCCCAGTCACATACACCACAGCCACCAGACCATTAACATACAGCACAGTCACCAGCCCAGTCACATAAACCACAGTCACCAGCCCATTAACATAGAGCACAGTCACCTGTCCATTAACATACAGCACAGCCACCTGTCCATTAACATACAACACAGCCACCAGCCCATTAACATACAGCACAGCCACCTGTCCATTAACAAACAGCACAGCCGCCAGTCCATTAACATACATCACAGCCACCAGTCCATTTTAGTACAGCACAGTCATCAGTTAATTAACATTTCGCACAGCCAAAATTCATTTAACATACAGCACAGCCATGTGTCCATTAACATGCAGCACAGCCACCATTCCTTTAACATGCGGCACAGCCACCAGCCCATTAACATGCAGCACAGCCACCAGTCCATTAACATACAGCAGTCACCAGCCCTGTCAGATACAGCACAGTCACCTGTCCATTAATATACAGCCAAGCCACCAGTCCATTAACATACAGCACAGTCACCAGCCCAGTCACATACAGCACAGTCTCCAGCCCAGTCACATACAGCACAGCCACCAGTCCATTAACATACAGCACAGCCACCAGTCCATTAACATACATCACAGTCACCAGCCCAGTAACATACAGCACAGTCACCAGTCCATTAACATACAGCACAGTCATCAAACATTAACATACAGCACAGTCACCAGTCCATTAATATACAGCACAGTCATCAAACATTAACATACAGCACAGTCACCAGCCCAGTAACATACAGCACAGTCACCAGCCCATTAACATACAGCACAGTCACCAGTCCATTAACATACAGCACAGTCATCAAACATTAACAAACAGCACAGCCACCAGCCCATTAACATACAGCGCAGCCACCAGTCCATTGACAAACACCACAGTCACTAGTTCATTAACATGCTGCACAGTCATCAGTCCATTAACATACAGTACAGCCACCAGTCCATTAACATACAGCGCAGCTACCGGACCATTAAAATACAGCACAGTCACCAGCCCAGTCACATACAGCACAGTCACCAGCCCAGTAACATACAGCACAGTCATCAAACATTAACATACAGCACAGCCACCTGTCCATTAACATACAGCACAGCCACCAGCCCATTAACATACAGCACAGCCACCTGTCCATTAACATACAGCACAGCCGCCAGTCCATTAACATACATCACAGCCACCAGTCCATTTTAGTACAGCACAGTCATCAGTTAATTAACATACCGCACAGCCAAAATTCATTTAACATACAGCACAGCCATGTGTCCATTAACATGCAGCACAGCCACCATTCCTTTAACATGCGGCACAGCCACCAGCCCATTAACATGCAGCACAGCCACCAGTCCATTAACATACAGCAGTCACCAGCCCTGTCAGATACAGCACAGTCACCTGTCCATTAACATACAGCCAAGCCGCCAGTCCATTAACATACAGCACAGTCACCAGTCCATTAACTTACAGCACATCACCAGGCAATTAACATACAGCACAGCCACCAGTCCATTAACATACAGTAATGCCACCAGTCCATTAGCATACAGCACAGCCACCAGTCCATTAACATACAGCACAGTCACCAGTCCATTAACATACAGCACAGTCACCAGTACATTAACATACAGCACAGTCATCAGTCCATTAACATACAGCACAGTCATCAGTCCATTAACAAAGAGCACAGTCATCAGTCCATTAACATACAGCAAAGTCATCAGTCCATTAACATACAGTACAGCCACCAGTCCATTAACATACAGCGCAGCTACCGGACCATTAAAATTCAGCACAGTCACCAGCCCAGTCACATACAGCACAGTCATTAGTCCATTAACATACAGCACAGTGATCAGTCCATTAACATACAGCACAGTCACCAGTCCATTATCATACAACACAGTCATCATTCCATTAACATACAGCACAGTCACCAGTCCATTAACATACAGCACAGTCATCAGTCCATTAACATATAGCACAATCATCCGGCAATTAACATACAGCACAGTCATAAGCCCATTAAAATACAGCACAGTCACCAGTCCATTAACAAACAGCACAGTCATCACACCATTAACGTACAGCACAGTCACCAGCCCATTAACATACAGCACAGTCATCAGTCCATTAACATACAGCACAGTCACCAGTCCATTAACATACAGCACAGTCACCAGTCCATTAACATACAGCACAGTCATAATCCCATTAACAAACAGTACAGCCACCAGTCCATAAACAAACAGCACAGTCACCAGTCCATTAACAAAAAGCACAGTCACCAGTCCATTAACAAACAGCACAGTCACCAGTCCCTTTAACATATAGCGCAGCCACAATTCCATCAACAAACAGCACAGTCACCAGTCCATTAATGTACAGCATAGCCACCAGTCCATTAACATACAGCACAGCCACCAGTCCTTTAAAATACAGCACAGCCACAATTCCATTAACAAACAGCACAGTTACCAGTCCATTAATATACAGCACAGTCACAATTCCATTAACATATAGCACAGCCACCAGTCCTTTAAAATACACCACAGCCACAAATCCATTAACAAACTGCACAGTCACCAGTCCATTAATATACAGCACAGTCACAATTTCATTAACATACAGCACAGCCACCAGTTCATTAACATACAGCACAGTCACAATACCATTAACATACAGCACCCTCACCAGACCATTAATATACAGCAAAGCCACAATTCCATTATCATAGAGCACAGCCACAATGCCATTAACATACAGCACAGTCACCAGCCCAGTCACATACAGCACAGTCATCAGTCCATTAACATACAGCACAGTCACCAGTCCATTAACATACAGCACAGCCACCAGTCCATTAACATAAAGCACAGTCACAATTCCATTAACATACAGCACAGCCACCAGTCCATTAACATACAGCACAGTCACCAGCCCATTAACATACAGCACAGCCACCAGTCCTTTAACATACAGCACAGTCACAATTCCATTAACATACAGCACAGCCACCAGCCCATTAACATACAGCACAGCCAACAGTCCATTAACTTACAGCACAGTCACCAGTCCATTAATATACAGCACAGTCACAATTCCATTAACATACAGCACAGTCACAATTCCATTAACATACAACACAGCCACCAGTCCATTAACATACAGCACCGTCAACAGTCCATTAACATACAGCACAGTCACCAGTCCATTAACATGCAGCACAGTCATCAGTCCATTAACATACAGCAGAGTCATCAGTCCATTAACAAAGAGCAAAGTCATCAGTCCATTAACATACAGTACAGCCACCAGTCCATTAACATACAGCACAGCCACCGGACCATTAAAATACAACACAGTAACCAGCCCAGTCACATACAGCACGGTCATCAGTCCATTAACATGCAGCACAGTCATCAGTCAATTAACATACAGCACAGTCACCAGTCTATTATCATACAACACAGTCATCAGACCATTAACATACAGCACAGTCACCAGTCGATTAACATACAGCACAGTCATCAAACCATTAACATATAGCACAGTCATCCGGCAATTAACATACAGCACAGTCATCAGCCCATTAACATACAGCACAGTCACCACTCCATTTACATACAGCACAGTCATCAGTCCATTAACATACAGCACAGTCATCAGTCCATTAACAAAGAGCACAGTCATCAGTCCATTAACATACAGCAAAGTCATCAGTCCATTAACATACAGTACAGCCACCAGTCCATTAACATACAGCGCAGCTACCAGACCATTAAAATTCAGCACAGTCACCAGCCCAGTCACATACAGCACAGTCATCAGTCCATTAACATACAGCACAGTGATCAGTCCATTAACATACAGCACAGTCACCAGTCCATTATCATACAACACAGTCATCATTCCATTAACATACAGCACAGTCACCAGTCCATTAACATACAGCACAGTCATCAGTCCATTAACATATAGCACTATCATCCGGCAATTAACATACAGCACAGTCATAAGCCCATTAAAATACAGCACAGTCACCAGTCCATTAACAAACAGCACAGTCATCACACCATTAACGTACAGCACAGTCACCAGCCCATTAACATACAGCACAGTCATCAGTCCATTAACATACAGCACAGTCACCAGTCCATTAACATACAGCACAGTCACCAGTCCATTAACATACAGCACAGTCATAAGCCCATTAACAAACAGTACAGCCACCAGTCCATAAACAAACAGCACAGTCACCAGTCCATTAACAAACAGCACAGTCACCAGTCCATTAACAAACAGCACAGTCACCAGTCCCTTTAACGTATAGCGCAGCCACAATTCCATCAACAAACAGCACAGTCACCAGTCCATTAATGTACAGCACAGCCACCAGTCCTTTAAAATACAGCACAGCCACAATTCCATTAACAAACAGCACAGTTACCAGTCCATTAATATACAGCACAGTCACAATTCCATTAACATATAGCACAGCCACCAGTCCTTTAAAATACACCACAGCCACAAATCCATTAACAAACTGCACAGTCACCAGTCCATTAATATACAGCACAGTCACAATTCCATTAACATACAGCACAGCCACCAGTTCATTAACATACAGCACAGTCACAATACCATTAACATACAGCACCCTCACCAGACCATTAATATACAGCACAGCCACAATTCCATTAACATAGAGCACAGCCACAATTCCATTAACATACAGCACAGTCACCAGCCCAGTCACATACAGCACAGTCATCCATCCATTAACATACAGCACAGTCATCAGTCCATTAACATACAGCACAGTCACCAGTCCATTAACATACAGCACAGCCACCAGTCCATTAACATAAAGCACAGTCACAATTCCATTAACATACAGCACAGCCACCAGTCCATTAACATACAGCACAGTCACCAGCCCATTAACATACAGCACAGCCACCAGTCCTTTAACATACAGCACAGTCACAATTCCATTAACATACAGCACAGCCACCAGCCCATTAACATACAGCACAGCCAACAGTCCATTAACTTACAGCAAAGTCACAATTCCATTAACATACAGCACAGCCACCAGTCCATTAACATACAGCACAGCCACCAGTACATTAACATACAGCACAGTCACCAGTCCATTAATATACAGCACAGTCACAATTCTATTAACATACAGCACAGTCACAATTCCATTAACATACAGCACAGCCACCAGTCCATTAACATACAGCACAGTCAACAGTCCATTAACATACAGCACAGTTACCAGTCCATTAACATGCAGCACAGTCATCAGTCCATTAACAGACAGCAGAGTCATCAGTCCATTAACAAAGAGCAAAGTCATCAGTGCATTAACATACAGCACAGTCACCAGACCATTAACATACAGCACAGTCATCAGTCCATTAACATACAGCAAAGTCACCAGTCCATTAACATACAGCACTGCCATCAGCCCATTAGCATACAGCACAGTCATCAGTCCATTAACATAGAGCACAGTCATCAGCCCATTAACATACAGCACAGTCATCAGTCCATTAACATACAGCACTGCCACCAGACCATTAACATACAGCACAGTCACCAGCCCATTAACATACAGCACAGTCACCAGACCATTAACATACAGCACCCACACCACTCCATTAACATACAGCACAGCCACAAGTCCATTAACATACAGCACAGTCACCAGTCCATTAACATACAGCACAGTCACCAGTCCAATAACATACAGCACATTCACCAGTCCAATAACATACAGCACATTCACCAGCCCATTAACATACAGCACAGCCACCAGCCCATTTACATACAGCAGTCACAATTCCATTAACATAATGCACAGTCAACAGGCCATTAACATACAGCATAGCCAACAGTCCATTAACGTACAGCACAGTCACCATTCCATTAACATACATCACAGCCAACAGACCATTAGCATACAGCACAGTCACCAGTCCATTAACATACAGCACAGCCACCAGCCCATTAACAAACAGCACAGTCACCAGTCCATTAACATACAGCAGAGTCATCAGTCCATTAACATACAGAACAATCATCTGTCCATTAACATGCAGCAATGTCATCAGACCATTAACATACTGCACAGTCACCAGTCCATTAACATACAGCACAGTCATCAGTCCATTAACATACAGCACAGTCACCAGTCCATTATCATACAGCACAGTCACCAGTCCATTAACATACAGCACAGTCACCAGTCCATTAATATACAGAAAAGTCATCAGTCCATTAACATACAGTACAGCCACCAGTCCATTAACATACAGCACAGCCACCGGACCATTAAAATACAACACAGTAACCAGCCCAGTCACATACAGCACGGTCATCAGTCCATTAACATGCAGCACAGTCATCAGTCAATTAACATACAGCACAGTCACCAGTCTATTATCATACAACACAGTCATCAGATCATTAACATACAGCACAGTCACCAGTCGATTAACATACAGCACAGTCATCAAACCATTAACATATAGCACAGTCATCCGGCAATTAACATACAGCACAGTCATCAGCCCATTAACATACAGCACAGTCACCACTCCATTTACATACAGCACAGTCATCAGCCCATTAACCTACAGCACAGTCACCAGCCCATTAACATACAGCACAGTCATCAGTCCATTAACATACATCACAGTCACCACCATTAACATACAGCACAGTCATCAGTGCATTAACATACAGCACAGTCATCAACCATTAACATACAGCACAGTCATCAGACCATTAACATACAGCACAGTCACCAGTCCATTAACATACAGCACAGTCATCAGACCATTAACATACAGCACAGTCATAAGTCCATTAACATACAGTACAGCCACCAGTCCATTAACAAACAGCACAGTCACCAGTCCATTAACAAACAGCACAGTCAACAGTCTGATTAACATACAGCACAGCCACAATTCCATTAACAAAGAGCACAGTCACCAGTCCATTAATATACAGCACAGTCACAATTCCATTAACAGGCAGCACAGCAACCAGCCCATTAACATACAGCACAGTCACAATACCATTAACATACAGCACCCTCACCAGTCCATTAATATACAGCACAGCCACAATTTCATTAACATAGAGCACAGCCACAACATCGATTAACATACAGCACAGTCACCATCCCAGACACATACAGCAGAGTCATCAGTCCATTAGCATACAGAACCGTCATCAGTCCATTAACATACAGCACAGTCACCAGTCCATTAACATACAGCACAGCCACCAGCCCATTATCATACAGCACCGTCACAATTCCATTAACATACAGCACAGCCACCAGCCCATTCACATACATCACAGCCACCAGTCCATTAACTTACAGCAAAGTCACAATCCCATTAACATACAGCACAGCCACCAGTCCATTAACATACAGCACAGCCACCAGTACATTAACATACAGCACAGTCATCAGTCCATTAATATACAGCACAGTCACCAGTCCATTAACATACAGCACAGTCACAATTCCATTAACATACAGCACAGCCACCAGTCCATTAACACACAGCAGAGTCACAATTGCATTAACATACAGTACAATCACAATGCCATTAACATACAGCACAGCCACCAGTCCATTAACATACAGCACAGTCACCAGTCCATTAACATACAGCACAGTCACCAGCCCATTAACATACAGCACAGTCACCAGTCCTTTAACATACAGCACAGTCACCAGTGCATTAACATACAGCAAAGTCACCAGTCCATTAACATACAGCAAAGTCACCAGTCCATTAACATACAGCACAGTTACAATTCCATTAACATACAGCACAGTCAACAGGCCATTAATATACAGCACAGTCACCAGGCCATTAACATACAGCACAGTCACCAGGCCATTAACATACAGCACAGTCACCAGTCCATTAACATATAGTACAGCCAACAGTCCATTAACGTACAGCAGAGTCACCAGCCCATTAACATACAGCACAGTCACCAGACCATTAACATACAGCACAGTCACCAGGCCATTAACATACAGCACAGTCACCAGTCCATTAACATATAGTACAGCCAACAGTCCATTAACGTACAGCAGAGTCACCATCCCATAAACATACAGCACGGTCACCAGTCCATTAACATACAGTACAGCCACCAGTCCATTAACATACAGCACAGTCCCCAGTACATTAACATACAGCACAGCCATCAGTCCATTAACATACAGCAGAGTCATCAGTCCATTAACATACAGCACAGTTATCAGCCCATTAACATACAGCACAGCCACGAGACCTTTAATATACAGCACATTCACCAGTCCATTAACATATAGTACAGCCAACAGTCCATTAACGTACAGCACAGTCACCAGCCCATTAACATACAGCACAGTCACCAGACCATTAACATACAGCATGGTCACCAGATCATTAACATACAGCACGGCCACCAGTCCATTAACATACAGCACAGTCACCAGCCGATTAACATACAGCACAGTCACCAGACCATTAACATACAGCACGGTCACCAGTCCATTAACATACAGCACAGCCACCAGTCCATTAACATACAGCACAGTCACCAGTCCATTAACATACAGCACAGTCATCAGTCCATTAACATACAGCACAGCCACCAGTCCCTTAACATACAGCACAGTCATCAGTCCATTAGCATACAGCACAGTCACCAGTCCATTAACATACAGCACAGTCACCAGGCAATTAACATACAGCACAGCCACCAGTCCATTAACATACAGTAAAGCCACCAATCCATTAACATAAAGCACAGCCACCAGACCATTAACATACAGCACAGTCACCCGTCCATTAACATACAGCACAGTCACCAGTCCATTAACATACAGCACAGTCATCAGGCCATTAACATACAGCACTGCCACCAGTCCATTAACATACAGCATAGTCACCAGCCCATTAACATACAGCACAGTCACCAGACCATTAACATACAGCACCCACACCACTCCATTAACATACAGCACAGCCACAAGTCCATTAACATACAGCACAGTCACCAGTCCATTAACATACAGCACAGTCACCAGTCCAATAACATACAGCACATTCACCAGCCCATTAACATACAGCACAGCCACCAGCCCATTTACATAAAGCACAGTCACAATTCCATTAACATAATGCACAGTCACGAGGCCATTAACATACATCACAGTCACCAGATCATTAACATTCAGCACAGTCACCAGGCCATTAACATACAGCATAGCCAACAGTCCATTAATGTACAGCACAGTCACCATTCCATTAACATACAGCACAGCCAACAGTCCATTAGCATACAGCACAGTCACCAGTCCATTAACATACAGCACAGCCACCAGCCCATTAACCAACAGCACAGTCACCAGTCCATTAACATACAGCAGAGTCATCAGTCCATTAACATACAGAACAATCATCTGTCCATTAACATGCAGCAATGTCATCAGACCATTAACATACTGCACAGTCACCAGTCCATTAACATACAGCACAGTCAAAAGTCCAATAACATACAGCACAGTCACCAGTCCATTATCATACAGCACAGTCACCAGTCCATTAACATACAGCACAGTCACCAGTCCATTAATATACCGCAAAGTCATCAGTCCATTAACATACAATACAGCCACCAGTCCATTAACATTCAGGACAGCCACCGGACCATTAAAATACAACACAGTCACCAGCCCAGTCACATACAGCACGGTCATCAGTCCATTAACATGCAGCACAGTCATCAGTCAATTAACATACAGCACAGTCACCAGTCCATTATCATACAACACAGTCATCAGACCATTAACATACAGCACAGTCACCAGTCGATTAACATACAGCACAGTCATCAAACCATTAACATACAGCACAGTCACCAGACCATTAACATACAGCATGGTCACCAGATCATTAACATACAGCACGGCCACCAGTCCATTAACATACAGCACAGTCACCAGCCGATTAACATACAGCACAGTCACCAGACCATTAACATACAGCACGGTCACCAGTCCATTAACATACAGCACAGCCACCAGTCCATTAACATACAGCACAGTCACCAGTCCATTAACATACAGCACAGTCATCAGTCCATTAACATACAGCACAGCCACCAGTCCCTTAACATACAGCACAGTCATCAGTCCATTAGCATACAGCACAGTCACCAGTCCATTAACATACAGCACAGTCACCAGGCAATTAACATACAGCACAGCCACCAGTCCATTAACATACAGTAAAGCCACCAATCCATTAACATAAAGCACAGCCACCAGACCATTAACATACAGCACAGTCACCCGTCCATTAACATACAGCACAGTCACCAGTCCATTAACATACAGCACAGTCATCAGGCCATTAACATACAGCACTGCCACCAGTCCATTAACATACAGCATAGTCACCAGCCCATTAACATACAGCACAGTCACCAGACCATTAACATACAGCACCCACACCACTCCATTAACATACAGCACAGCCACAAGTCCATTAACATACAGCACAGTCACCAGTCCATTAACATACAGCACAGTCACCAGTCCAATAACATACAGCACATTCACCAGCCCATTAACATACAGCATAGCCACCAGCCCATTTACATAAAGCACAGTCACAATTCCATTAACATAATGCACAGTCACGAGGCCATTAACATACATCACAGTCACCAGATCATTAACATTCAGCACAGTCACCAGGCCATTAACATACAGCATAGCCAACAGTCCATTAATGTACAGCACAGTCACCATTCCATTAACATACAGCACAGCCAACAGTCCATTAGCATACAGCACAGTCACCAGTCCATTAACATACAGCACAGCCACCAGCCCATTAACCAACAGCACAGTCACCAGACCATTAACATACAGCAGAGTCATCAGTCCATTAACATACAGAACAATCATCTGTCCATTAACATGCAGCAATGTCATCAGACCATTAACATACTGCACAGTCACCAGTCCATTAACATACAGCACAGTCAAAAGTCCAATAACATACAGCACAGTCACCAGTCCATTATCATACAGCACAGTCACCAGTCCATTAACATACAGCACAGTCACCAGTCCATTAATATACCGCAAAGTCATCAGTCCATTAACATACAATACAGCCACCAGTCCATTAACATTCAGGACAGCCACCGGACCATTAAAATACAACACAGTCACCAGCCCAGTCACATACAGCACGGTCATCAGTCCATTAACATGCAGCACAGTCATCAGTCAATTAACATACAGCACAGTCACCAGTCCATTATCATACAACACAGTCATCAGACCATTAACATACAGCACAGTCACCAGTCGATTAACATACAGCACAGTCATCAAACCATTAACATATAGCACAGTCATCCGGCAATTAACATACAGCACAGTCATCAGCCCATTTACATACAGTACAGTCACCACTCCATTAACATACAGCACGGCCACCAGTCCATTAACATACAGCACAGTCACCAGCCCATTAACATACAGTATAGTCACCAGACCATTAACATACAGCACGGTCACCAGTCCATTAACATACAGCACAGCCACCAGTCCATTAACATACAGCACAGTCACCAGTCCATTAACATACAGCACGGTCACCAGTCCATTAACATACAGCACGGTCATCAGTCCATTAACATACAGCAGAGTGATCAGTCCATTAACATACAGCACATTCATCAGTCCATTAACATACAGAACAGCCACCAGTCCCTTAACATACAGCACAGTCATCAGTCCATTAACATACTGCACAGTCACCAGTCTATTAACATACAGCACAGTCACCAGGCAATTAACATACAGCACAGCCACCAGTCCATTAACATACAGTAAAGCCACCAATCCATTAACATACAGCACAGCCACCAGACCATTAACATACAGCACAGTCACCAGACCATTAACATACAGCACAGTCACCAGCCCATTAACATGCAGCACAGCCATCAGTCCATTAACATACAGAAGAGTCATCAGTCCATTAACATACAGCACAGTCATCAGTCTATTAACATACAGCACAGTCAACAGTCCATTAACATACAGCACAGTTACCAGTCCATTAACATGCAGCACAGTCATCAGTCCATTAACATACAGCAGAGTCATCAGTCCATTAACAAAGAGCAAAGTCATCAGTGCATTAACATACAGCACAGTCACCAGACCATTAACATACAGCACAGTCATCAGTCCATTAACATACAGCAAAGTCACCAGTCCATTAACATACAGCACTGCCATCAGCCCATTAGCATACAGCACAGTCATCAGTCCATTAACATAGAGCACAGTCATCAGTCCATTAACATACAGCACAGTCATCAGTCCATTAACATACAGCACTGCCACCAGTCCATTAACATACAGCACAGTCACCAGCCCATTAACATACAGCACAGTCACCAGACCATTAACATACAGCACCCACACCACTCCATTAACATACAGCACAGCCACAAGTCCATTAACATACAGCACAGTCACCAGTCCATTAACATACAGCACAGTCACCAGTCCAATAACATACAGCACATTCACCAGTCCAATAACATACAGCACATTCACCAGCCCATTAACATACAGCACAGCCACCAGCCCATTTACATACAGCAGTCACAATTCCATTAACATAATGCACAGTCAACAGGCCATTAACATACAGCATAGCCAACAGTCCATTAACGTACAGCACAGTCACCATTCCATTAACATACATCACAGCCAACAGACCATTAGCATACAGCACAGTCACCAGTCCATTAACATACAGCACAGCCACCAGCCCATTAACAAACAGCACAGTCACCAGTCCATTAACATACAGCAGAGTCATCAGTCCATTAACATACAGAACAATCATCTGTCCATTAACATGCAGCAATGTCATCAGACCATTAACATACTGCACAGTCACCAGTCCATTAACATACAGCACAGTCATCAGTCCATTAACATACAGCACAGTCACCAGTCCATTATCATACAGCACAGTCACCAGTCCATTAACATACAGCACAGTCACCAGTCCATTAATATACAGAAAAGTCATCAGTCCATTAACATACAGTACAGCCACCAGTCCATTAACATACAGCACAGCCACCGGACCATTAAAATACAACACAGTAACCAGCCCAGTCACATACAGCACGGTCATCAGTCCATTAACATGCAGCACAGTCATCAGTCAATTAACATACAGCACAGTCACCAGTCTATTATCATACAACACAGTCATCAGATCATTAACATACAGCACAGTCACCAGTCGATTAACATACAGCACAGTCATCAAACCATTAACATATAGCACAGTCATCCGGCAATTAACATACAGCACAGTCATCAGCCCATTAACATACAGCACAGTCACCACTCCATTTACATACAGCACAGTCATCAGCCCATTAACCTACAGCACAGTCACCAGCCCATTAACATACAGCACAGTCATCAGTCCATTAACATACATCACAGTCACCACCATTAACATACAGCACAGTCATCAGTGCATTAACATACAGCACAGTCATCAACCATTAACATACAGCACAGTCATCAGACCATTAACATACAGCACAGTCACCAGTCCATTAACATACAGCACAGTCATCAGACCATTAACATACAGCACAGTCATAAGTCCATTAACATACAGTACAGCCACCAGTCCATTAACAAACAGCACAGTCACCAGTCCATTAACAAACAGCACAGTCAACAGTCTGATTAACATACAGCACAGCCACAATTCCATTAACAAAGAGCACAGTCACCAGTCCATTAATATACAGCACAGTCACAATTCCATTAACATACAGCACAGCCACAAGTCCATTAACATACAGCACAGTCACCAGTCCATTAACATACAGCACAGTCACCAGTCCAATAACATACAGCACATTCACCAGCCCATTAACATACAGCACAGCCACCAGCCCATTTACATAAAGCACAGTCACAATTCCATTAACATAATGCACAGTCACGAGGCCATTAACATACATCACAGTCACCAGATCATTAACATTCAGCACAGTCACCAGGCCATTAACATACAGCATAGCCAACAGTCCATTAATGTACAGCACAGTCACCATTCCATTAACATACAGCACAGCCAACAGTCCATTAGCATACAGCACAGTCACCAGTCCATTAACATACAGCACAGCCACCAGCCCATTAACCAACAGCACAGTCACCAGACCATTAACATACAGCAGAGTCATCAGTCCATTAACATACAGAACAATCATCTGTCCATTAACATGCAGCAATGTCATCAGACCATTAACATACTGCACAGTCACCAGTCCATTAACATACAGCACAGTCAAAAGTCCAATAACATACAGCACAGTCACCAGTCCATTATCATACAGCACAGTCACCAGTCCATTAACATACAGCACAGTCACCAGTCCATTAATATACCGCAAAGTCATCAGTCCATTAACATACAATACAGCCACCAGTCCATTAACATTCAGGACAGCCACCGGACCATTAAAATACAACACAGTCACCAGCCCAGTCACATACAGCACGGTCATCAGTCCATTAACATGCAGAACAGTCATCAGTCAATTAACATACAGCACAGTCACCAGTCCATTATCATACAACACAGTCATCAGACCATTAACATACAGCACAGTCACCAGTCGATTAACATACAGCACAGTCATCAAACCATTAACATATAGCACAGTCATCCGGCAATTAACATACAGCACAGTCATCAGCCCATTTACATACAGTACAGTCACCACTCCATTAACATACAGCACGGCCACCAGTCCATTAACATACAGCACAGTCACCAGCCCATTAACATACAGTATAGTCACCAGACCATTAACATACAGCACGGTCACCAGTCCATTAACATACAGCACAGCCACCAGTCCATTAACATACAGCACAGTCACCAGTCCATTAACATACAGCACGGTCACCAGTCCATTAACATACAGCACGGTCATCAGTCCATTAACATACAGCAGAGTGATCAGTCCATTAACATACAGCACATTCATCAGTCCATTAACATACAGAACAGCCACCAGTCCCTTAACATACAGCACAGTCATCAGTCCATTAACATACTGCACAGTCACCAGTCTATTAACATACAGCACAGTCACCAGGCAATTAACATACAGCACAGCCACCAGTCCATTAACATACAGTAAAGCCACCAATCCATTAACATACAGCACAGCCACCAGACCATTAACATACAGCACAGTCACCAGACCATTAACATACAGCACAGTCACCAGCCCATTAACATGCAGCACAGCCATCAGTCCATTAACATACAGAAGAGTCATCAGTCCATTAACATACAGCACAGTCATCAGTCTATTAACATACAGCACAGTCAACAGTCCATTAACATACAGCACAGTTACCAGTCCATTAACATGCAGCACAGTCATCAGTCCATTAACATACAGCAGAGTCATCAGTCCATTAACAAAGAGCAAAGTCATCAGTGCATTAACATACAGCACAGTCACCAGACCATTAACATACAGCACAGTCATCAGTCCATTAACATACAGCAAAGTCACCAGTCCATTAACATACAGCACTGCCATCAGCCCATTAGCATACAGCACAGTCATCAGTCCATTAACATAGAGCACAGTCATCAGTCCATTAACATACAGCACAGTCATCAGTCCATTAACATACAGCACTGCCACCAGTCCATTAACATACAGCACAGTCACCAGCCCATTAACATACAGCACAGTCACCAGACCATTAACATACAGCACCCACACCACTCCATTAACATACAGCACAGCCACAAGTCCATTAACATACAGCACAGTCACCAGTCCATTAACATACAGCACAGTCACCAGTCCAATAACATACAGCACATTCACCAGTCCAATAACATACAGCACATTCACCAGCCCATTAACATACAGCACAGCCACCAGCCCATTTACATACAGCAGTCACAATTCCATTAACATAATGCACAGTCAACAGGCCATTAACATACAGCATAGCCAACAGTCCATTAACGTACAGCACAGTCACCATTCCATTAACATACATCACAGCCAACAGACCATTAGCATACAGCACAGTCACCAGTCCATTAACATACAGCACAGCCACCAGCCCATTAACAAACAGCACAGTCACCAGTCCATTAACATACAGCAGAGTCATCAGTCCATTAACATACAGAACAATCATCTGTCCATTAACATGCAGCAATGTCATCAGACCATTAACATACTGCACAGTCACCAGTCCATTAACATACAGCACAGTCATCAGTCCATTAACATACAGCACAGTCACCAGTCCATTATCATACAGCACAGTCACCAGTCCATTAACATACAGCACAGTCACCAGTCCATTAATATACAGAAAAGTCATCAGTCCATTAACATACAGTACAGCCACCAGTCCATTAACATACAGCACAGCCACCGGACCATTAAAATACAACACAGTAACCAGCCCAGTCACATACAGCACGGTCATCAGTCCATTAACATGCAGCACAGTCATCAGTCAATTAACATACAGCACAGTCACCAGTCTATTATCATACAACACAGTCATCAGATCATTAACATACAGCACAGTCACCAGTCGATTAACATACAGCACAGTCATCAAACCATTAACATATAGCACAGTCATCCGGCAATTAACATACAGCACAGTCATCAGCCCATTAACATACAGCACAGTCACCACTCCATTTACATACAGCACAGTCATCAGCCCATTAACCTACAGCACAGTCACCAGCCCATTAACATACAGCACAGTCATCAGTCCATTAACATACATCACAGTCACCACCATTAACATACAGCACAGTCATCAGTGCATTAACATACAGCACAGTCATCAACCATTAACATACAGCACAGTCATCAGACCATTAACATACAGCACAGTCACCAGTCCATTAACATACAGCACAGTCATCAGACCATTAACATACAGCACAGTCATAAGTCCATTAACATACAGTACAGCCACCAGTCCATTAACAAACAGCACAGTCACCAGTCCATTAACAAACAGCACAGTCAACAGTCTGATTAACATAAAGCACAGTCACAATTCCATTAACAAAGAGCACAGTCACCAGTCCATTAATATACAGCACAGTCACAATTCCATTAACATGCAGCACAGCAACCAGCCCATTAACATACAGCACAGTCACAATACCATTAACATACAGCACCCTCACCAGTCCATTAATATACAGCACAGCCACAATTTCATTAACATAGAGCACAGCCACAACATCGATTAACATACAGCACAGTCACCATCCCAGACACATACAGCAGAGTCATCAGTCCATTAGCATACAGAACCGTCATCAGTCCATTAACATACAGCACAGTCACCAGTCCATTAACATACAGCACAGCCACCAGCCCATTATCATACAGCACCATCACAATTCCATTAACATACAGCACAGCCACCAGCCCATTAACATACATCACAGCCACCAGTCCATTAACTTACAGCAAAGTCACAATCCCATTAACATACAGCACAGCCACCAGTCCATTAACATACAGCACAGCCACCAGTACATTAACATACAGCACAGTCATCAGTCCATTAATATACAGCACAGTCACCAGTCCATTAACATACAGCACAGTCACAATTCCATTAACATACAGCACAGCCACCAGTCCATTAACACACAGCAGAGTCACAATTGCATTAACATACAGTACAATCACAATGCCATTAACATACAGCACAGCCACCAGTCCATTAACATACAGTACAGTCACCAGTCCATTAACATACAGCACAGTCACCAGCCCATTAACATACAGCACAGTCACCAGTCCTTTAACATACAGCACAGTCACCAGTGCATTAACATACAGCAAAGTCACCAGTCCATTAACATACAGCAAAGTCACCAGTCCATTAACATACAGCACAGTTACAATTCCATTAACATACAGCACAGTCAACAGGCCATTAATATACAGCACAGTCACCAGGCCATTAACATACAGCACAGTCACCAGGCCATTAACATACAGCACAGTCACCAGTCCATTAACATATAGTACAGCCAACAGTCCATTAACGTACAGCAGAGTCACCAGCCCATTAACATACAGCACAGTCACCAGACCATTAACATACAGCACAGTCACCAGGCCATTAACATACAGCACAGTCACCAGTCCATTAACATATAGTACAGCCAACAGTCCATTAACGTACAGCAGAGTCACCATCCCATAAACATACAGCACGGTCACCAGTCCATTAACATACAGCACAGCCACCAGTCCATTAACATACAGCACAGTCCCCAGTACATTAACATACAGCACAGCCATCAGTCCATTAACATACAGCAGAGTCATCAGTCCATTAACATACAGCACAGTTATCAGCCCATTAACATACAGCACAGCCACGAGACCTTTAATATACAGCACATTCACCAGTCCATTAACATATAGTACAGCCAACAGTCCATTAACGTACAGCACAGTCACCAGCCCATTAACATACAGCACAGTCACCAGACCATTAACATACAGCACGGCCACCAGTCCATTAACATACAGCCAGCCGATTAACATACAGCACAGTCACCAGACCATTAACATACAGCACGGTCACCAGTCCATTAACATACAGCACAGCCACCAGTCCATTAACATACAGCACAGTCACCAGTCCATTAACATACAGCACAGTCATCAGTCCATTAACATACAGCACAGCCACCAGTCCCTTAACATACAGCACAGTCATCAGTCCATTAACATACAGCACAGTCACCAGTCCATTAACATACAGCACAGTCACCAGGCAATTAACATACAGCACAGCCACCAGTCCATTAACATACAGTAAAGCCACCAATCCATTAACATAAAGCACAGCCACCAGACCATTAACATACAGCACAGTCACCCGTCCATTAACATACAGCACAGTCACCAGTCCATTAACATACAGCACAGTCATCAGGCCATTAACATACAGCACTGCCACCAGTCCATTAACATACAGCATAGTCACCAGCCCATTAACATACAGCACAGTCACCAGACCATTAACATACAGCACCCACACCACTCCATTAACATACAGCACAGCCACAAGTCCATTAACATACAGCACAGTCACCAGTCCATTAACATACAGCACAGTCACCAGTCCAATAACATACAGCACATTCACCAGCCCATTAACATACAGCACAGCCACCAGCCCATTTACATAAAGCACAGTCACAATTCCATTAACATAATGCACAGTCACGAGGCCATTAACATACATCACAGTCACCAGATCATTAACATTCAGCACAGTCACCAGGCCATTAACATACAGCATAGCCAACAGTCCATTAATGTACAGCACAGTCACCATTCCATTAACATACAGCACAGCCAACAGTCCATTAGCATACAGCACAGTCACCAGTCCATTAACATACAGCACAGCCACCAGCCCATTAACCAACAGCACAGTCACCAGTCCATTAACATACAGCAGAGTCATCAGTCCATTAACATACAGAACAATCATCTGTCCATTAACATGCAGCAATGTCATCAGACCATTAACATACTGCACAGTCACCAGTCCATTAACATACAGCACAGTCAAAAGTCCAATAACATACAGCACAGTCACCAGTCCATTATCATACAGCACAGTCACCAGTCCATTAACATACAGCACAGTCACCAGTCCATTAATATACCGCAAAGTCATCAGTCCATTAACATACAATACAGCCACCAGTCCATTAACATTCAGGACAGCCACCGGACCATTAAAATACAACACAGTCACCAGCCCAGTCACATACAGCACGGTCATCAGTCCATTAACATGCAGCACAGTCATCAGTCAATTAACATACAGCACAGTCACCAGTCCATTATCATACAACACAGTCATCAGACCATTAACATACAGCACAGTCACCAGTCGATTAACATACAGCACAGTCATCAAACCATTAACATATAGCACAGTCATCCGGCAATTAACATACAGCACAGTCATCAGCCCATTTACATACAGTACAGTCACCACTCCATTAACATACAGCACGGCCACCAGTCCATTAACATACAGCACAGTCACCAGCCCATTAACATACAGTATAGTCACCAGACCATTAACATACAGCACGGTCACCAGTCCATTAACATACAGCACGGTCATCAGTCCATTAACATACAGCAGAGTGATCAGTCCATTAACATACAGCACATTCATCAGTCCATTAACATACAGAACAGCCACCAGTCCCTTAACATACAGCACAGTCATCAGTCCATTAACATACTGCACAGTCACCAGTCTATTAACATACAGCACAGTCACCAGGCAATTAACATACAGCACAGCCACCAGTCCATTAACATACAGTAAAGCCACCAATCCATTAACATACAGCACAGCCACCAGACCATTAACATACAGCACAGTCACCAGACCATTAACATACAGCACAGTCACCAGCCCATTAACATGCAGCACAGCCATCAGTCCATTAACATACAGAAGAGTCATCAGTCCATTAACATACAGCACAGTCATCAGTCTATTAACATACAGCACAGACATCAGTCTATTAACATACAGCACAGTCACCAGTCCATTAACATACAGCACAGACACCAGACAATTAACATACGGCACAGCCACCAGTCCATTAACATACAGTAAAGCCACCAGTCCATTAACATACAGCATAGCCAACAGACCATTAACATACAGCACAGTCACCAGTCCATTAACATACAGTACAGTCACCAGGCCATTAACATACAGCACAGTCATCAGCCTATTAACATACAGCACAGTCATCAGTCCATTAACATACAGCACAGTCATCAGTCCGAAAACATATAGCACAGTCACCAGACCATTAACATACAGCACAGACATCAGACCATTAACATACAGCACAGTCATCAGTCCATTAACATACAGCACAGTTATCAGTCCATTAACATACAGCACAGTCATCAGTCCATTAACATACAGCACTGCCATCAGTCCATTAACATACAGCACAGTCACCAGCCCATTGACATACAGCACAGTCACCAGACCATTAAAATACAGCACAGACACCACTCCTTTAACATACATCACAGCCACCAGTCCATTACCATTCAGCACAGTCAACAGCCCATTAACATACAGCACAGTCACCAGCCCATTAACATACAGTACAGTCACCAGAACATTAACATACAGCACAGTCACCAGAACATTAACATACAGCACAGCCAACAGATCTTTAACATACAGCAAAGTCACCAGTCCATTAACATTCAGCACAGCCAACAGTCCATTAACATATAGCACAGTCACCATTCCATTAACATACAGCACAGCCATCAGTCCATTAACGTACAGCACATTCACCATTACATTAACATACAGCACAGCCATCAGTCCATTAACATACAGCACAGCCACCAGCCCATTAACATACATGACAGCCACCAGTCCATTAACTTACAGCAAAGTCACAATCCCATTAACATACAGCACAGCCACCAGTCCATTAACATACAGCACAGCCACCAGTACATTAACATACAGCACAGTCATCAGTCCATTAATATACAGCACAGTCACCAGTCCATTAACATACAGCACAGTCACAATTCCATTAACATACAGCACAGCCACCAGTCCATTAACACACAGCAGAGTCACAATTGCATTAACATACAGTACAATCACAATGCCATTAACATACAGCACAGCCACCAGTCCATTAACATACAGCACAGTCACCAGTCCATTAACATACAGCACAGTCACCAGCCCATTAACATACAGCACAGTCACCAGTCCTTTAACATACAGCACAGTCACCAGTGCATTAACATACAGCAAAGTCACCAGTCCATTAACATACAGCAAAGTCACCAGTCCATTAACATACAGCACAGTTACAATTCCATTAACATACAGCACAGTCAACAGGCCATTAATATACAGCACAGTCACCAGGCCATTAACATACAGCACAGTCACCAGGCCATTAACATACAGCACAGTCACCAGTCCATTAACATATAGTACAGCCAACAGTCCATTAACGTACAGCAGAGTCACCAGCCCATTAACATACAGCACAGTCACCAGACCATTAACATACAGCACAGTCACCAGGCCATTAACATACAGCACAGTCACCAGTCCATTAACATATAGTACAGCCAACAGTCCATTAACGTACAGCAGAGTCACCATCCCATAAACATACAGCACGGTCACCAGTCCATTAACATACAGCACAGCCACCAGTCCATTAACATACAGCACAGTCCCCTGTACATTAACATACAGCACAGCCATCAGTCCATTAACATACAGCAGAGTCATCAGTCCATTAACATACAGCACAGTTATCAGCCCATTAACATACAGCACAGCCACGAGACCTTTAATATACAGCACATTCACCAGTCCATTAACATATAGTACAGCCAACAGTCCATTAACGTACAGCACAGTCACCAGCCCATTAACATACAGCACAGTCACCAGACCATTAACATACAGCATGGTCACCAGATCATTAACATACAGCACGGCCACCAGTCCATTAACATACAGCACAGTCACCAGCCGATTAACATACAGCACAGTCACCAGACCATTAACATACAGCACGGTCACCAGTCCATTAACATACAGCACAGCCACCAGTCCATTAACATACAGCATGGCCACCAGTTCATTCACATACAGCACAGTCATCAACCATTAACATACAGCGCAGTCACCAGTCCATTAACATAAAGCACAGTCATCAGTCCATTAACATACAGCACAGTCAGCAGTCCATTAACATACAGCACAGTCACCAGTCCATTAACATACAGCAGTCATCAGTCCATTAACATACAGCACAGTCATCAGTGCATTAACATACAGCACAGTCACCAGCCGATTAACATACAGCACGGTCACCAGTCCATTAACATACAGCACGGTCATTAGTCCATTAACATACAGCAGAGTGATCAGTCCCTTAACATACAGCACAGTCACCAGTCCATTAACATACAGCACAGTCACCAGGCAATTAACATACAGCACAGCCACCAGTCCATTAACATACAGTAATGCCACCAATCCATTAACATACAGCACAGCCACCAGACCATTAACATACAGCACAGTCACCAGTCCATTAACATACAGCACAGTCACCAGTCCATTAACATACAGCACAGCCATCAGTCCATTAACATACAGCAGAGTCATCAGTCCATTAACGTACAGCACAGTCATAAGTCTATTAACATACAGCACAGACATCAGTCTATTAACATACAGCACAGTCACCAGTCCATTAACATACAGCACAGACACCAGGCAATTAACATACGGCACAGCCACCAGTCCATTAACATACAGTAAAGCCACCAGTCCATTAACATACAGCATAGCCACCAGACCATTAACATACAGCACAGTCACCAGTCCATTAACATACAGCACAGTCACCAGTCCATTAACATACAGCACAGTCATCAGCCTATTAACATACAACACAGTCATCAGTCCATTAACATACAGCACAGTCATCAGTCCGTAAACATATAGCACAGTCACCAGACCATTAACATACAGCACAGACATCAGACCATTAACATACAGCACAGTCATCAGTCCATTAACATACAGCACAGTTATCAGTCCATTAACATACAGCACAGTCATCAGCCCATTAACATACAGCACTGCCATCAGTCCATTAACATACAGCACAGTCACCAGCCCATTAACATACAGCACAGTCACCAGACCATTAAAATACAGCACAGACACCACTCCTTAAACATACATCACAGCCACCAGTCCATTAACATACAGCACAGTCAACAGCCCATTAACATACAGCACAGTCACCAGCCCATTAACATACAGTACAGTCACCAGAACATTAACATACAGCACAGTCACCAGAACATTAACATACAGCACAGCCAACAGATCTTTAACATACAGCACAGTCACCAGTCCATTAACATACAGCACAGCCACCAGACCATTAAAATACAGCACAGACACCACTCCTTTAAAATACACCACAGCCACAAATCCATTAACAACCAGCACAGTCACCAGTCCATTAATATACAGCACAGTAACAATTCCATTAACATACAGCACAGCCACCAGTCCATTAACATACAGCACAGTCACCAGTCCATTTACATACAGCACAGTCATCAGCCCATTAACATACAGCACATTCAACAGTCCATTAACATACAGCACCGTCACCAGGCAATTAACATACAGCACAGCCACCAGTCCATTAACATACAGTACAGCCACCAGTCATTAACATACAGCACAGCCACCAGACCATTAACATACAGCACAGTCACGAGTGATTAACATACAGCACAGTCATCAGACCATTAACATACAGCACAATCACCACCCATTAACATACAGCACAGTCACCAGTCTATTCACATACAGCACAGCCACCATCCCGTTAAAGTACGGCACAGCCACCAGTCCATTAACATACAGCAGAGTCATCAGTCCATTTACATACAGCACAGTCATCAGTCCATTAACATACAGCACATTCAACAGTCCATTAACATGCAGCACAGTCACCAGGCAATTAACATACAGCAAAGCCACCAGTCCATTAACATACAGTACAGCCACCAGTCCATTAACATAGAGCACAGCCACTAGACCTTTAACATACAGCACAGTCACGAGTCATTAACATACAGCACAGTCATCAGCCCATTAACATACAGCACAATCAGCAACGTATTAACATACAGCACAGTCATCAGTCCCTTAACATACAGCACAGTCACCAGCCCATTAACATACAGCACAGTCACCTGTCCATTAACATACAGCACAGTCATCAGTCCATTAACATAGAGCACAGTCATCAGACCATTAACATACAGTACAGCCACCAGTCCATTAACATACAGCACAGCCAGCAGTCCATTAACATACAGCACAGCTACCAGTCCTTTAACATACAGCACAGCCACCAGGCCAATAACATGCAGCACAGCCACCAGTCCATTAACATACAGCACAGCCACCAGGCCAATAACATACAGCACAGTCACCTGTCCATGAACATTTAGAAGCATCACCAGCCCATTAACATTGAGCACAGAACCTCGCCCATCTATAAACATCACAACAAACATTCAATTAGCAAACAGCACAGCCACCAGCCCAGTCACATACACCACAGCCACCAGTCCATTAACATACAGCACAGTCATCAGACCATTAACATACAGTACAGCCACCAGTCCATTAACATACAGCACAGCCAGCAGTCCATTAACATACAGCACAGTCACCAGTCCATTAACATACAGCACAGTCATCAGTCCATTAACATACAGTGCAGTCATCAGTCCATTAACATGGAGTACAGCCACCAGCCCATTAACATACAGCACAGTCACCAGAACATTAACATACAGGACAGTCACCAGGCCTTTAACATACACCACAGCCGCCAGTCCATTAACATACTGCACAGTCACCAGTCCATTAACATACAGCACAGTCACCAGTCCATTAACATACAGCACAGTCACCAGTCTATTAACATACAGCACAGTCACAATTACATTAACATACAGCACAGTCACTGGGCCATTAACATACAGAACAGTCACCAGACCATTAACATACAACACGGTCACCAGGCCATTAACATACAGCACAGCCACCAGTCCTTTAACATACAGCACAGTCACCAGTCCATTAACATACAGCACAGCCACCATCCCGTTAACGTACAGCACAGCCACCAATACATTAACATACAGCAGAGTCATCAGTCCATTTCCATACAGCACAGTCATCAGTCCATTAACATACAGCACATTCAACAGTCCATTAACATAAAGCACAATCATCAGTCCATTAACATACAGCAATGTCATCAATCCATTAACATACAGTACATCCACCAGCCCATTAACATACAGCACAGTCACCAGTCCATTAACATACAGCACAGTCATCAGTCCATTAACATACAGCACAGTCACCAGTCCATTAACATACAGCACAGTCATCAGTCGATTAACATACAGCACCATCACAATTCCATTAACATACAGCACAGCCACCAGCCCATTAACATACATCACAGCCACCAGTCCATTAAATTACAGCAAAGTCACAATGCCATTAACATACAGCACAGCCACCAGTCCATTAACATACAGCACAGCCACCAGTACATTAACATACAGCACAGTCAACAGTCCATTAATATACAGCACAGTCACAATTGCATTAACATACAGCACAGTCACAATTCCATTAACATACAGCACAGCCACCAGTCCATTAACATACAGCAGTGTCACAATTGCATTAACATACAGCACAATCACAATGCCATTAAAATACAGCACAGCCACCAGTCCATTAACATACAGCACAGTCACCAGTCCATTAACATACAGCACAGTCACCAGCCTATTAACATACAGCACAGTCACCAGTCCATTAACATACAGCACAGTCACCAGTCCATTAACATACAGCAAAGTCACCAGTCCATTAACATAGAGCAAAGTCACCAGGCCATTAATATACAGCACAGTCACCAGTCCATTAACATACAGCACAGTCACCAGGCCATTAACATACAGCACAGTCACCAGTCCATTAACATATAGTACAGCCAACAGTCCATTAACGTACAGCAGAGTCACCAGCCCATTAACATACAGCACAGTCACCAGACCATTAACATACAGCACAGTCACCAGGCCATTAACATACAGCACAGTCACCAGTCCATTAACATATAGTACAGCCAACAGTCCATTAACGTACAGCAGAGTCACCATCCCATAAACATACAGCACAGACACCAGACAATTAACATACGGCACAGCCACCAGTCCATTAACATACAGTAAAGCCACCAGTCCATTAACATACAGCATAGCCACCAGCCCATTAACATACAGCACAGTCACCAGTCCATTAACATACAGTACAGTCACCAGTCCATTAACATACAGCACAGTCATCAGCCTATTAACATACAGCACAGTCATCAGTCCATTAACATACAACACAGTCATCAGTCCGTAAAAATATAGCACAGTCACCAGACCATTAACATACAGCACAGACATCAGACCATTAACATACAGCACAGGCATCAGTCCATTAACATACAGCACAGTTATCAGTCCATTAACATACAGCACAGTCATCATTCCATTAACATACAGCACTGCCATCAGTCCATTAACATACAGCACAGTCACCAGCCCATTAACATACAGCACAGTCATCAGCCTATTAACATACAGCACAGTCATCAGTCCATTAACATACAACACAGTCATCAGTCCGTAAAAATATAGCACAGTCACCAGACCATTAACATACAGCACAGACATCAGACCATTAACATACAGCACAGTCATCAGTCCATTAACATACAGCACAGTTATCAGTCCAGTAACATACAGCACAGTCATCATTCCATTAACATACAGCACTGCCATCAGTCCATTAACATACAGCACAGTCACCAGCCCATTAACATACAGCACAGTCACCAGACCATTAAAATACAGCACAGACACCACTCCTTTAACATACATCACAGCCACCAGTCCATTAACATACAGCACAGTCAACAGCCCATTAACATACAGCACTGTCACCAGCCCATTAACATACAGTACAGTCACCAGAACATTAACATACAGCACAGTCACCAGAACATTAACATACAGCACAGCCAACAGATCTTTAACATACAGCAAAGTCACCAGTCCATTAACATACAGCACAGCCAACAGTCCATTAACATACAGCACAGTCACCATTCCATTAACATACAGCACAGCCATCAGTCCATTAACGTACAGCACAGTCACCATTACATTAACATACCGCACAGCCATCAGTCCATTAACATACAGCACAGTCACCAGTCGATTAAAATACAGAACAGCCACCAGCCCAGTAACATACAGCACAG
Source organism: Cetorhinus maximus (assembly GCF_964194155.1). Taxonomy (NCBI): domain Eukaryota; kingdom Metazoa; phylum Chordata; class Chondrichthyes; order Lamniformes; family Cetorhinidae; genus Cetorhinus; species Cetorhinus maximus. The sequence goes on from NW_027596389.1 coordinate 194,463, forward strand.
CCACCAGCCCGTTAACATACAGCACAGCCACCAGAACATTAACATACCGCACAGTCACCAGAACATTAACATACAGCACAGCCAACAGATCTTTAACATACAGCACAGTCACCAGTCCATTAACATACAGCACAGCCACCAGACCATTAAAATACAGCACAGACACCACTCCTTTAAAATACACCACAGCCACAAATCCATTAACAAACAGCACAGTCACCAGTCCATTAATATACAGCACAGTAACAATTCCATTAACATACAGCACAGCCACCAGTCCATTAACATACAGCACAGTCACCAGTCCATTTACATACAGCACAGTCATCAGCCCATTAACATACAGCACATTCAACAGTCCATTAACATACAGCACCGTCACCAGGCAATTAACATACAGCACAGCCACCAGTCCATTAACATACAGTACAGCCACCAGTCATTAACATACAGCACAGCCACCAGACCATTAACATACAGCACAGTCACGAGTGATTAACATACAGCACAGTCATCAGACCATTAACATACAGCACAATCACCACCCATTAACATACAGCACAGTCACCAGTCTATTCACATACAGCACAGCCACCATCCCGTTAAAGTACGGCACAGCCACCAGTCCATTAACATACAGCAGAGTCATCAGCCCATTTACATACAGCACAGTCATCAGTCCATTAACATACAGCACATTCAACAGTCCATTAACATGCAGCACAGTCACCAGGCAATTAACATACAGCAAAGCCACCAGTCCATTAACATACAGTACAGCCACCAGTCCATTAACATAGAGCACAGCCACTAGACCTTTAACATACAGCACAGTCACGAGTCATTAACATACAGCACAGTCATCAGCCCATTAACATACAGCACAATCAGCAACGTATTAACATACAGCACAGTCATCAGTCCCTTAACATACAGCACAGTCACCAGCCCATTAACATACAGCACAGTCACCTGTCCATTAACATACAGCACAGTCATCAGTCCATTAACATAGAGCACAGTCATCAGACCATTAACATACAGTACAGCCACCAGTCCATTAACATACAGCACAGCCAGCAGTCCATTAACATACAGCACAGCTACCAGTCCTTTAACATACAGCACAGCCACCAGGCCAATAACATGCAGCACAGCCACCAGTCCATTAACATACAGCACAGCCACCAGGCCAATAACATACAGCACAGTCACCTGTCCATGAACATTTAGAAGCATCACCAGCCCATTAACATTGAGCACAGAACCTCGCCCATCTATAAACATCACAACAAACATTCAATTAGCAAACAGCACAGCCACCAGCCCAGTCACATACACCACAGCCACCAGTCCATTAACATACAGCACAGTCATCAGACCATTAACATACAGTACAGCCACCAGTCCATTAACATACAGCACAGCCAGCAGTCCATTAACATACAGCACAGTCACCAGTCCATTAACATACAGCACAGTCATCAGTCCATTAACATACAGTGCAGTCATCAGTCCATTAACATGGAGTACAGCCACCAGCCCATTAACATACAGCACAGTCACCAGAACATTAACATACAGGACAGTCACCAGGCCTTTAACATACACCACAGCCGCCAGTCCATTAACATACTGCACAGTCACCAGTCCATTAACATACAGCACAGTCACCAGTCCATTAACATACAGCACAGTCACCAGTCTATTAACATACAGCACAGTCACAATTACATTAACATACAGCACAGTCACTGGGCCATTAACATACAGAACAGTCACCAGACCATTAACATACAACACGGTCACCAGGCCATTAACATACAGCACAGCCACCAGTCCTTTAACATACAGCACAGTCACCAGTCCATTAACATACAGCACAGCCACCATCCCGTTAACGTACAGCACAGCCACCAATACATTAACATACAGCAGAGTCATCAGTCCATTTCCATACAGCACAGTCATCAGTCCATTAACATACAGCACATTCAACAGTCCATTAACATAAAGCACAATCATCAGTCCATTAACATACAGCAATGTCATCAATCCATTAACATACAGTACATCCACCAGCCCATTAACATACAGCACAGTCACCAGTCCATTAACATACAGCACAGTCATCAGTCCATTAACATACAGCACAGTCACCAGTCCATTAACATACAGCACAGTCATCAGTCGATTAACATACAGCACCATCACAATTCCATTAACATACAGCACAGCCACCAGCCCATTAACATACATCACAGCCACCAGTCCATTAAATTACAGCAAAGTCACAATGCCATTAACATACAGCACAGCCACCAGTCCATTAACATACAGCACAGCCACCAGTACATTAACATACAGCACAGTCAACAGTCCATTAATATACAGCACAGTCACAATTGCATTAACATACAGCACAGTCACAATTCCATTAACATACAGCACAGCCACCAGTCCATTAACATACAGCAGTGTCACAATTGCATTAACATACAGCACAATCACAATGCCATTAAAATACAGCACAGCCACCAGTCCATTAACATACAGCACAGTCACCAGTCCATTAACATACAGCACAGTCACCAGCCTATTAACATACAGCACAGTCACCAGTCCATTAACATACAGCACAGTCACCAGTCCATTAACATACAGCAAAGTCACCAGTCCATTAACATAGAGCAAAGTCACCAGGCCATTAATATACAGCACAGTCACCAGTCCATTAACATACAGCACAGTCACCAGGCCATTAACATACAGCACAGTCACCAGTCCATTAACATATAGTACAGCCAACAGTCCATTAACGTACAGCAGAGTCACCAGCCCCTTAACATACAGCACAGTCACCAGACCATTAACATACAGCACAGTCACCAGGCCATTAACATACAGCACAGTCACCAGTCCATTAACATATAGTACAGCCAACAGTCCATTAACGTACAGCAGAGTCACCATCCCATAAACATACAGCACGGTCACCAGTCCATTAACATACAGCACAGCCACCAGTCCGTTAACATACAGCACAGTCACCAGTCCATTAACATACAGCACAGCCACCAGCCCGTTAACGTACAGCACAGCCACCAGTCCATTAACATACAGCACAGCCATCAGTCCATTAACATACAGTAGAGTCATCAGTCCATTAACATACAGCACAGTTATCAGTCCATTAACATACTGCACAGCCACGAGACCTTTAATATACAGCACAGTCACCAGACCATTAACATACAGCACGGTCACCAGAACATTAACATACAGCACGGCCACCAGTCCATTAACATACAGCACAGTCACCAGCCAATTAACATACAGCACAGTCACCAGACCATTAACATACAGCACGGTCACAAGTCCATTAACATACAGCACAGCCACCAGTCCATTAACATACAGCACAGTCACCAGTCCATTAACATACAGCACAGCCACCATCCCGTTAACGTACAGCACAGCCACCAATCCATTAACATACAGCAGAGTCATCAGTCCATTTACATACAGCACAGTCATCAGTCCATTAACATACAGCACATTCAACAGTCCATTAACATAAAGCACAATCATCAGTCCATTAACATACAGCAATGTCATCAATCCATTAACATACAGTACATCCACCAGCCCATTAACATACAGCACAGTCACCAGTCCATTAACATACAGCACAGTCATCAGTCCATTAACATACAGCACAGTCACCAGTCCATTAACATACAGCACAGTCATCAGTCGATTAACATACAGCACCATCACAATTCCATTAACATACAGCACAGCCACCAGCCCATTAACATACATCACAGCCACCAGTCCATTAAATTACTGCAAAGTCACAATGCCATTAACATACAGCACAGCCACCAGTCCATTAACATACAGCACAGCCACCAGTACATTAACATACAGCACAGTCATCAGTCCATTAATATACAGCACAGTCACAATTGCATTAACATATAGCACAGTCACAATTCCATTAACATACAGCACAGCCACCAGTCCATTAACATACAGCACAGCCATCAGTCGATTAACATACAGCAGAGTCATCAGTCCATTAACATAAAGCACAGTTATCAGTCCATTAACATACAGCACAGCCACGAGACCTTTAATATACAGCACATTCACCAGTCCATTAACATATAGTACAGCCAACAGTCCATTAACGTACAGCACAGTCACCAGCCCATTAACATACAGCACAGTCACCAGACCATTAACATACAGCACGGTCACCAGACCATTAACATACAGCACGGCCACCAGTCCATTATCATACAGCACAGTCACCAGCCCATTAACATACAGCACAGTCACCAGACCATTAACATACAGCACGGTCACCAGTCCATTAACATACAGCACAGCCACCAGTCCATTAACATACAGCACAGTCAGCAGTCCATTAACATACAGCACGGTCACCAGACCATTAACATACAGCACGGTCATCAGTCCATTAACATACAGCAGAGTGATCAGTCCATTAACATACAGCACATTCATCAGTCCTTTAACATACAGCACAGCCACCAGTCCCTTAACATACAGCACAGTCATCAGGCCATTAACATACAGCACAGTCACCAGTCTATTAACATACAGCCCAGTCACCAGGCAATTAACATTCAGCACAGCCACCAGACCATTAACATACAGCACAGTCACCAGTCCATTAACATACAGCACAGTCACCAGCCCATTAACATACAGCACAGCCAACAGTCCATTAACATACAGCAGAGTCATCAGTCCATTAACATACAGCACAGTCAGCAGTCTATTAACATACAGCACAGACATCAATCTATTAACATACAGTACAGTCACCAGTCCATTAACATACAGCACAGACACCAGACAATTAACATACGGCACAGCCACCAGTCCATTAACATACAGTAAAGCCACCAGTCCATTAACATACAGCATAGCCACCAGCCCATTAACATACAGCACAGTCACCAGTCCATTAACATACAGTACAGTCACCAGTCCATTAACATACAGCACAGTCATCAGCCTATTAACATACAGCACAGTCATCAGTCCATTAACATACAACACAGTCATCAGTCCGTAAAAATATAGCACAGTCACCAGACCATTAACATACAGCTCAGACATCAGACCATTAACATACAGCACAGTCATCAGTCCATTAACATACAGCACAGTTATCAGTCCATTAACATACAGCACAGTCATCATTCCATTAACATACAGCACTGCCATCAGTCCATTAACATACAGCACAGTCACCAGCCCATTAACATACAGCACAGTCACCAGACCATTAAAATACAGCACAGACACCACTGCTTTAACATACATCACAGCCACCAGTCCATTAACATACAGCACAGTCAACAGCCCATTAACATACAGCACTGTCACCAGCCCATTAACATACAGTACAGACACCAGAACATTAACATACAGCACAGTCACCAGAACATTAACATACAGCACAGCCAACAGATCTTTAACATACAGCAAAGTCACCAGTCCATTAACATACAGCACAGCCAACAGTCCATTAACATACAGCACAGTCACCATTCCATTAACATACAGCACAGCCATCAGTCCATTAACGTACAGCACAGTCACCATTACATTAACATACCGCACAGCCATCAGTCCATTAACATACAGCACAGTCACCAGTCGATTAAAATACAGAACAGCCACCAGCCCAGTAACATACAGCACAGCCACCAGCCCGTTAACATACAGCACAGCCACCAGTTCATTAACAAACATCAAAGTCACCCGTCCATTAACATACAGCAGAGTCATGAGTCCATTAACATACAGCACAATGATCAGACAATTAACATACAGCAATGTCATCAGACCATTAACATACAGTACAGACACCAGTCCATTAACATACAGCACAGCCACCAGACCATTAACATACAGCATGGCCACCAGTTCATTCACATACAGCACAGTCATCAACCATTAACATACAGCGCAGTCACCAGTCCATTAACATAAAGCACAGTCATCAGTCCATTAACATACAGCACAGTCAGCAGTCCATTAACATACAGCACAGTCACCAGTCCATTAACATACAGCAGTCATCAGTCCATTAACATACAGCACAGTCATCAGTGCATTAACATACAGCACAGTCACCAGCCGATTAACATACAGCACGGTCACCAGTCCATTAACATACAGCACGGTCATTAGTCCATTAACATACAGCAGAGTGATCAGTCCCTTAACATACAGCACAGTCATCAGTCCATTAACATACAGCACAGTCACCAGTCCATTAACATACAGCACAGTCACCAGGCAATTAACATACAGCACAGCCACCAGTCCATTAACATACAGTAATGCCACCAATCCATTAACATACAGCACAGCCACCAGACCATTAACATACAGCACAGTCACCAGTCCATTAACATACAGCACAGTCACCAGTCCATTAACATACAGCACAGCCATCAGTCCATTAACATACAGCAGAGTCATCAGTCCATTAACGTACAGCACAGTCATAAGTCTATTAACATACAGCACAGACATCAGTCTATTAACATACAGCACAGTCACCAGTCCATTAACATACAGCACAGACACCAGGCAATTAACATACGGCACAGCCACCAGTCCATTAACATACAGTAAAGCCACCAGTCCATTAACATACAGCATAGCCACCAGACCATTAACATACAGCACAGTCACCAGTCCATTAACATACAGCACAGTCACCAGTCCATTAACATACAGCACAGTCATCAGCCTATTAACATACAGCACAGTCATCAGTCCATTAACATACAGCACAGTCATCAGTCCGTAAACATATAGCACAGTCACCAGACCATTAACATACAGCACAGACATCAGACCATTAACATACAGCACAGTCATCAGTCCATTAACATACAGCACAGTTATCAGTCCATTAACATACAGCACAGTCATCAGCCCATTAACATACAGCACTGCCATCAGTCCATTAACATACAGCACAGTCACCAGCCCATTAACATACAGCACAGTCACCAGACCATTAAAATACAGCACAGACACCACTCCTTAAACATACATCACAGCCACCAGTCCATTAACATACAGCACAGTCAACAGCCCATTAACATACAGCACAGTCACCAGCCCATTAACATACAGTACAGTCACCAGAACATTAACATACAGCACAGTCACCAGAACATTAACATACAGCACAGCCAACAGATCTTTAACATACAGCACAGTCACCAGTCCATTAACATACAGCACAGCCACCAGACCATTAAAATACAGCACAGACACCACTCCTTTAAAATACACCACAGCCACAAATCCATTAACAAACAGCACAGTCACCAGTCCATTAATATACAGCACAGTAACAATTCCATTAACATACAGCACAGCCACCAGTCCATTAACATACAGCACAGTCACCAGTCCATTTACATACAGCACAGTCATCAGCCCATTAACATACAGCACATTCAACAGTCCATTAACATACAGCACCGTCACCAGGCAATTAACATACAGCACAGCCACCAGTCCATTAACATACAGTACAGCCACCAGTCATTAACATACAGCACAGCCACCAGACCATTAACATACAGCACAGTCACGAGTGATTAACATACAGCACAGTCATCAGACCATTAACATACAGCACAATCACCACCCATTAACATACAGCACAGTCACCAGTCTATTCACATACAGCACAGCCACCATCCCGTTAAAGTACGGCACAGCCACCAGTCCATTAACATACAGCAGAGTCATCAGTCCATTTACATACAGCACAGTCATCAGTCCATTAACATACAGCACATTCAACAGTCCATTAACATGCAGCACAGTCACCAGGCAATTAACATACAGCAAAGCCACCAGTCCATTAACATACAGTACAGCCACCAGTCCATTAACATAGAGCACAGCCACTAGACCTTTAACATACAGCACAGTCACGAGTCATTAACATACAGCACAGTCATCAGCCCATTAACATACAGCACAATCAGCAACGTATTAACATACAGCACAGTCATCAGTCCCTTAACATACAGCACAGTCACCAGCCCATTAACATACAGCACAGTCACCTGTCCATTAACATACAGCACAGTCATCAGTCCATTAACATAGAGCACAGTCATCAGACCATTAACATACAGTACAGCCACCAGTCCATTAACATACAGCACAGCCAGCAGTCCATTAACATACAGCACAGCTACCAGTCCTTTAACATACAGCACAGCCACCAGGCCAATAACATGCAGCACAGCCACCAGTCCATTAACATACAGCACAGCCACCAGGCCAATAACATACAGCACAGTCACCTGTCCATGAACATTTAGAAGCATCACCAGCCCATTAACATTGAGCACAGAACCTCGCCCATCTATAAACATCACAACAAACATTCAATTAGCAAACAGCACAGCCACCAGCCCAGTCACATACACCACAGCCACCAGTCCATTAACATACAGCACAGTCATCAGACCATTAACATACAGTACAGCCACCAGTCCATTAACATACAGCACAGCCAGCAGTCCATTAACATACAGCACAGTCACCAGTCCATTAACATACAGCACAGTCATCAGTCCATTAACATACAGTGCAGTCATCAGTCCATTAACATGGAGTACAGCCACCAGCCCATTAACATACAGCACAGTCACCAGAACATTAACATACAGGACAGTCACCAGGCCTTTAACATACACCACAGCCGCCAGTCCATTAACATACTGCACAGTCACCAGTCCATTAACATACAGCACAGTCACCAGTCCATTAACATACAGCACAGTCACCAGTCTATTAACATACAGCACAGTCACAATTACATTAACATACAGCACAGTCACTGGGCCATTAACATACAGAACAGTCACCAGACCATTAACATACAACACGGTCACCAGGCCATTAACATACAGCACAGCCACCAGTCCTTTAACATACAGCACAGTCACCAGTCCATTAACATACAGCACAGCCACCATCCCGTTAACGTACAGCACAGCCACCAATCCATTAACATACAGCAGAGTCATCAGTCCATTTCCATACAGCACAGTCATCAGTCCATTAACATACAGCACATTCAACAGTCCATTAACATAAAGCACAATCATCAGTCCATTAACATACAGCAATGTCATCAATCCATTAACATACAGTACATCCACCAGCCCATTAACATACAGCACAGTCACCAGTCCATTAACATACAGCACAGTCATCAGTCCATTAACATACAGCACAGTCACCAGTCCATTAACATACAGCACAGTCATCAGTCGATTAACATACAGCACCATCACAATTCCATTAACATACAGCACAGCCACCAGCCCATTAACATACATCACAGCCACCAGTCCATTAAATTACAGCAAAGTCACAATGCCATTAACATACAGCACAGCCACCAGTCCATTAACATACAGCACAGCCACCAGTACATTAACATACAGCACAGTCAACAGTCCATTAATATACAGCACAGTCACAATTGCATTAACATACAGCACAGTCACAATTCCATTAACATACAGCACAGCCACCAGTCCATTAACATACAGCAGTGTCACAATTGCATTAACATACAGCACAATCACAATGCCATTAAAATACAGCACAACCACCAGTCCATTAACATACAGCACAGTCACCAGTCCATTAACATACAGCACAGTCACCAGCCTATTAACATACAGCACAGTCACCAGTCCATTAACATACAGCACAGTCACCAGTCCATTAACATACAGCAAAGTCACCAGTCCATTAACATAGAGCAAAGTCACCAGGCCATTAATATACAGCACAGTCACCAGTCCATTAACATACAGCACAGTCACCAGGCCATTAACATACAGCACAGTCACCAGTCCATTAACATATAGTACAGCCAACAGTCCATTAACGTACAGCAGAGTCACCATCCCATAAACATACAGCACGGTCACCAGTCCATTAACATACAGCACAGCCACCAGTCCGTTAACATACAGCACAGTCACCAGTCCATTAACATACAGCACAGCCACCAGCCCTTTAACGTACAGCACAGCCACCAGTCCATTAACATACAGCACAGCCATCAGTCCATTAACATACAGTAGAGTCATCAGTCCATTAACATACAGCACAGTTATCAGTCCATTAACATACAGCACAGCCACGAGACCTTTAATATACAGCACAGTCACCAGACCATTAACATACAGCACGGTCACCAGAACATTAACATACAGCACGGCCACCAGTCCATTAACATACAGCACAATCACCAGCCAATTAACATACAGCACAGTCACCAGACCATTAACATACAGCACGGTCACAAGTCCATTAACATACAGCACAGCCACCAGTCCATTAACATACAGCACAGTCACCAGTCCATTAACATACAGCACAGCCACCATCCCGTTAACGTACAGCACAGCCACCAATCCATTAACATACAGCAGAGTCATCAGTCCATTTACATACAGCACAGTCATCAGTCCATTAACATACAGCACATTCAACAGTCCATTAACATAAAGCACAATCATCAGTCCATTAACATACAGCAATGTCATCAATCCATTAACATACAGTACATCCACCAGCCCATTAACATACAGCACAGTCACCAGTCCATTAACATACAGCACAGTCATCAGTCCATTAACATACAGCACAGTCACCAGTCCATTAACATACAGCACAGTCATCAGTCGATTAACATACAGCACCATCACAATTCCATTAACATACAGCACAGCCACCAGCCCATTAACATACATCACAGCCACCAGTCCATTAAATTACTGCAAAGTCACAATGCCATTAACATACAGCACAGCCACCAGTCCATTAACATACAGCACAGCCACCAGTACATTAACATACAGCACAGTCATCAGTCCATTAATATACAGCACAGTCACAATTGCATTAACATATAGCACAGTCACAATTCCATTAACATACAGCACAGCCACCAGTCCATTAACATACAGCAGTGTCACAATTGCATTAACATACAGCACAATCACAATGCCATTAACATACAGCACAGCCACCAGTCCATTAACATACAGCACAGTCACCAGTCCATTAACATACAGCACAGTCACCAGCCTATTAACATACAGCAGTCACCAGTCCATTAACATACAGCACAGTCACCAGTCCATTAACATACAGCAAAGTCACCAGTCCATTAACATAGAGCAAAGTCACCAGGCCATTAACATACAGCACAGTCACCAGTCCATTAACATATAGTACAGCCAACAGTCCATTAACGTACAGCAGAGTCACCAGCCCATTAACATACAGCACAGTCACCAGACCATTAACATACAGCACAGTCACCAGGCCATTAACATACAGCACAGTCACCAGTCCATTAACATATAGTACAGCCAACAGTCCATTAACGTACAGCAGAGTCACCATCCCATAAACATACAGCACGGTCACCAGTCCATTAACATACAGCACAGCCACCAGTCCGTTAACATACAGCACAGTCACCAGTCCATTAACATACAGCACAGCCACCAGCCCGTTAACGTACAGCACAGCCACCAGTCCATTAACATACAGCACAGCCATCAGTCCATTAACATACAGTAGAGTCATCAGTCCATTAACATACAGCACAGTTATCAGTCCATTAACATACAGCACAGCCACGAGACCTTTAATATACAGCACAGTCACCAGACCATTAACATACAGCACGGTCACCAGAACATTAACATACAGCACGGCAACCAGTCCATTAACATACAGCACAGTCACCAGCCAATTAACATACAGCACAGTCACCAGACCATTAACATACAGCACGGTCAGCAGTCCATTAACATACAGAACGGTCATCAGTCCATTAACATACAGCAGAGTTATCAGTCCATTAACATACAGCACAGTCATCAGTCCATTAACATACAGCACAGCCACCAGTCCTTTAACATACAGCACAGTCATCAGTCCATTAACATACAGCACAGTCACCAATCCATTAACATACAGCACAGTCACCAGGCAATTAACATACAGCACAGCCACCAGTCCATTAACATACAGTAAAGCCAACAATCCATTAACATACAGCACAGCCACCAGACCATTAACATACAGCAGAGTCATCAGTCCATTAACATACAGGACAGTCATCAGTCTATTAACATACAGCACAGACATCAGTCTATTAACATACAGCACAGTCACCAGTCAATTAACATACAGCACAGTCACCAGGCAATTAACATACATCACAGCCACCAGTCCATTAACATACAGCACAGTCACCAGTCCATTAACATACAGCACAGCCATCAGTCCGTTAACATACAGCAGAGTCATCAGTCCATTAACATACAGCACAGTCATCAGTCTATTAACATACAGCACAGTCAGCAGTCTATTAACATACAGCACAGTCACCAGTCCATTAACATACAGCACAGACACCAGGCAATTAACATACGGCACAGCCACCAGTCCATTAACATACAGTAAAGCCACCAGTCCATTAACATACAGCCTAGCCACCAGACCATTAACATACAGCACAGTCACCAGTCCATTAACATACAGCACAGTCACCAGTCAATTAATATACAGCACAGTCATCAGCCTATTAACATACAGCACAGTCATCAGTCAATTAACATACAGCACAGTCATCAGTCGGTAAACATATAGCACAGTCACCAGACCATTAACATACAGTACAGACATCAGACCATTAACATACAGCACAGTCATCAGTCCATTAACATACAGCACAGTTATCAGTCCATTAACATACAGCACAGTCATCAGTCCATTAACATACAGCACTGCCATCAGTCCATTAACATACAGAACAGTCACCAGCCCATTAACATACAGCACAGTCACCAGACCATTAAAATACAGCACAGACACCACTCCTTTAACATGCATCATAGCCACCAGTCCATTAACATACAGCACAGTCAACAGCCCATTAACATACAGCACAGTCACCAGCCCATTAACATACAGTACAGTCACCAGAACATTAACATACAGCACAGTCACCAGTCCATTAACATACAGCACAGTCACCAGCCTATTAACATACAGCAGTCACCAGTCCATTAACATACAGCACAGTCACCAGTCCATTAACATACAGCAAAGTCACCAGTCCATTAACATAGAGCAAAGTCACCAGGCCATTAATATACAGCACAGTCACCAGTCCATTAACATACAGCACAGTCACCAGGCCATTAACATACAGCACAGTCACCAGTCCATTAACATATAGTACAGCCAACAGTCCATTAACGTACAGCAGAGTCACCAGCCCATTAACATACAGCACAGTCACCAGACCATTAACATACAGCACAGTCACCAGTCCATTAACATACAGCACAGTCACCAGTCCATTAACATATAGTACAGCCAACAGTCCATTAACGTACAGCAGAGTCACCATCCCATAAACATACAGCACGGTCACCAGTCCATTAACATACAGCACAGCCACCAGTCCGTTAACATACAGCACAGTCACCAGTCCATTAACATACAGCACAGCCACCAGCCCGTTAACGTACAGCACAGCCACCAGTCCATTAACATACAGCACAGCCATCAGTCCATTAACATACAGTAGAGTCATCAGTCCATTAACATACAGCACAGTTATCAGTCCATTAACATACAGCACAGCCACGAGACCTTTAATATACAGCACAGTCACCAGACCATTAACATACAGCACGGTCACCAGAACATTAACATACAGCACGGCCACCAGTCCATTAACATACAGCACAGTCACCAGCCAATTAACATACAGCACAGTCACCAGACCATTAACATACAGCACGGTCACAAGTCCATTAACATACAGCACAGCCACCAGTCCATTAACATACAGCACAGTCACTAGTCCATTAACATGCAGCACGGTCAGCAGTCCATTAACATACAGAACGGTCATCAGTCCATTAACATACAGCAGAGTTATCAGTCCATTAACATACAGCACAGTCATCAGTCCATTAACATACAGCACAGCCACCAGTCCTTTAACATACAGCACAGTCATCAGTCCATTAACATACAGCACAGTCACCAGTCCATTAACATACAGCACAGTCACCAGGCAATTAACATACAGCACAGCCACCAGTCCATTAACATACAGTAAAGCCAACAATCCATTAACATACAGCACAGCCACCAGACCATTAATATACAGCAGAGTCATCAGTCCATTAACATACAGGACAGTCATCAGTCTATTAACATACAGCACAGACATCAGTCTATTAACATACAGCACAGTCACCAGTCAATTAACATACAGCACAGTCACCAGGCAATTAACATACATCACAGCCACCAGTCCATTAACATACAGCACAGTCACCAGTCCATTAACATACAGCACAGCCATCAGTCCGTTAACATACAGCAGAGTCATCAGTCCATTAACATACAGCACAGTCATCAGTCTATTAACATACAGCACAGACATCAGTCTATTAATATACAGCACAGTCACCAGTCCATTAACATACAGCACAGACACCAGGCAATTAACATACGGCACAGCCACCAGTCCATTAACATACAGTAAAGCCACCAGTCCATTAACATACAGCCTAGCCACCAGACCATTAACATACAGCACAGTCACCAGTCCATTAACATACAGCACAGTCACCAGTCAATTAATATACAGCACAGTCATCAGCCTATTAACATACAGCACAGTCATCAGTCAATTAACATACAGCACAGTCATCAGTCCGTAAACATATAGCACAGTCACCAGACCATTAACATACAGTACAGACATCAGACCATTAACATACAGCACAGTCATCAGTCCATTAACATACAGCACAGTTATCAGTCCATTAACATACAGCACAGTCATCAGTCCATTAACATACAGCACTGCCATCAGTCCATTAACATACAGAACAGTCACCAGCCCATTAACATACAGCACAGTCACCAGACCATTAAAATACAGCACAGACACCACTCCTTTAACATGCATCATAGCCACCAGTCCATTAACATACAGCACAGTCAACAGCCCATTAACATACAGTACAGTCACCAGAACATTAACATACAGCACAGTCACCAGAACATGAACAAACAGCACAGCCAACAGATCTTTAACATACAGCAAAGTTACCAGTCCATTAACATACAGCACAGTCACCATTCCATTAACATACAGCACAGCCATCAGTCCATTAACATACAGCACAGTCACCAGTCGATTAAAATACAGAACAGCCACCAGCCCAGTAACATACAGCACAGCCACCAGCCCGTTAACATACAGCACAGCCACCAGTTCATTAACAAACATCACAGTCCCCAGTCCATTAGCATACAGCAGAGTCATGAGTCCATTAACATACAGCACAATCATCAGGCCATTAACATACAGCAATGTAATCAGTCCATTAACATACAGTACAGCCACCAGTCCATTAACATACAGCACAGCCACCAGACCATTAACATACAGCACAGTCACCAGTCAATTAATATACAGCACAGTCATCAGCCTATTAACATACAGCACAGTCATCAGTCAATTAACATACAGCACAGTCATCAGTCCGTAAACATATAGCACAGTCACCAGACCATTAACATACAGTACAGACATCGGACCATTAACATACAGCACAGTCATCAGTCCATTAACATACAGCACAGTTATCAGTCCATTAACATACAGCACAGTCATCAGTCCATTAACATACAGCACTGCCATCAGTCCATTAACATACAGAACAGTCACCAGCCCATTAACATACAGCACAGTCACCAGACTATTAAAATACAGCACAGACACCACTCCTTTAACATGCATCACAGCCACCAGTCCATTAACATACAGCACAGTCAACAGCCCATTAACATACAGCACAGTCACCAGCCCATTAACATACAGTACAGTCACCAGAACATTAACATACAGCACAGTCACCAGAACATTAACAAACAGCACAGCCAACAGATCTTTAACATACAGCAAAGTTACCAGTCCATTAACATACAGCACAGTCACCATTCCATTAACATACAGCACAGCCATCAGTCCATTAACATACAGCACAGTCACCAGTCGATTAAAATACAGAACAGCCACCAGCCCAGTAACATACAGCACAGCCACCAGCCCGTTAACATACAGCACAGCCACCAGTTCATTAACAAACATCACAGTCCCCAGTCCATTAACATACAGCAGAGTCATGAGTCCATTAACATACAGCACAATCATCAGGCCATTAACATACAGCAATGTCATCAGTCCATTAACATTCAGTACAGCCACCAGTCCATTAACATACAGCACAGCCACCAGACCATTAACATACAGCATGGCCACCAGTCCATTCACATACACCACAGTCATCAACCATTAACATACAGCGCAGTCACCAGTTCATTAACATAAAGCTCAGTCATCAGTCCATTAACATACAGCACAGTCACTAGTCAATTAACATACAGCACAGTCATCAGTCCATTAACATAGAGCAGAGTCACCAGTCCATTAACATACAGCAGTCATCAGTCCATTAACATACAGCACAGTCATCAGTGCATTAACATACAGCATAGTCATCAGACCTTGAACATAAAGCACAGTCACCAGTCCATTTTCATACAGCACAGTCATCACTCCATTAACATTCATCACAGCCAGCAGTCCATAAACATACAGCACAGTCATTAGTCCACCAACATACAGTACAGCCACCAGTCCATTAACATTCAGCACAGCCACAAATCGGTTAACATACAGCACAGTCACAATTACATTAACACACAGCACAGTCACAATTCCATTAACATACAGCAGTCACAATTTCATTAACATACCGGACAGTCACCAGGCCATTAACGTACAGCACAGCCACAATCCATTAACATACAGCACAGTCTCAATTCCATTAACATACAGCACAGCCATCAGCCCATTAACATACAGCACAGTCACCAGTCCATTCACATACAGCACAGTCACCAGTCCATTAACATACAGCACAGTCACATGTCTATTAACATACGGCACAGTCACAAGACCATTAACATACAGCACAGTCACCAGGCCATTTACATACAGCAAAGTCACCAGACCATTAACATACAGGACAGTCACCAGGCCATTAACATACACCACAGCCTCCAGTCCATTAACATACAGCACAGTCACCAGTCCATTCACATACAGCACAGTCACCAGTCCATTAACATACAGCACAGTCACGAGTCATTAACATACAGCACAGTCATCAGACCATTAACATACAGCACAATCAGCAATCCATTAACATACAGCACAGTCACCAGTCCATTAACATACAGCACAGCCACCATCCCGTTAACGTACAGCACAGCCACCAGTCCATTAACATACAGCAGAGTCATCAGTCCATTTACATACAGCACAGTCATCAGTCCATTAACTTACAGCACATTCAACAGTCCATTAACATGCAGCACAGTCACCAGGCAATTAACATACAGCACAGCCACCAGTCCATTAACATACAGTACAGCCACCAGCCCATTAACATACAGCACATTCAACAGTCCATTAACATACAGCACAGTCACCAGGCAATTAACATACAGCACAGCCACCAGTCCATTAACATACAGTACAGCCACCAGCCCATTAACATACAGCACAGCCACCAGACCATTAACATACAGCACAGTCACGAGTCATTAACATACAGCACAGTCATCAGTCCATTAACATACAGCACAATCAGCAACCTATTAACATACAGCACAGTCATCAGTCCCTTAACATACAGCACAGTCACCAGCCCATTAACATACAGTACAGTCACCAGAACATTAACATACAGCACAGTCACCGGAACATTAACATACAGCACAGCCAACAGATCTTTAACATACAGCACAGTCACCAGTCCATTAACATACAGCACAGCCAACAGTCCATAACATACAGCACAGTCACTATTCCATTAACATACAGCACAGCCATCAGTCCATTAACGTACAGCACATTCACCATTACATTAACATACAGCACAGCCACCAGCCCAGTAACATACAGCACAGCCACCAGCCCGTTAACATACAGCACAGCCACCAGTTCATTAACAAACATCACAGTCACCAGTCCATTAACATACAGCAGAGTCATGAGCCCATTAACATACAGCACAATCATCAGGCCATTAACATACAGCAATGTCATCAGTCCATTAACATACAGTACAGCCACCAGTCCATTAACATACAGCACAGCCACCAGACCATTAACATACAGCATGGCCACCAGTCCATTCACATACAGCACAGTCATCAACCATTAACATACAGCGCAGTCACCAGTCCATTAACATAAAGCACAGTCACCAGTCCCTTAACATACAGCACAGTCACCAGTCCATTAACATACAGCACAGTCATCAGTCCATTAACATACAGCACAGTCACCAGTCCATTAACATACAGCAGTCATCAGTCCATTAACATACAGCACAGTCATCAGTGCATTAACATACAGCACAGTCATCAGACCTTTAACATAAAGCACAGTCACCAGTCCATTTACATACAGCACAGTCATCAGTCCATTAACATTCAGCACAGCCAGCAGTCCATAAACATACAGCACAGTCAGTAGTCTACTAACATACAGTACACCACCAGTCCATTAACATACAGCACAGCCACAAATCGGTTAACATACAGCACAGTCACAATTACATTAACACACAGCACAGTCAGAATTCCATTAACATACAGCAGTCACAATTCCATTAACATACAGCACAGCCACCAGTCCATTAACATACAGCACAGTCACCAGTCCATTAACATACCGGACAGTCACCAGGCCATTAACATACAGTACAGTCACCAGAACATTAACATACAGCACAGTCACCGGAACATTAACATACAGCACAGCCAACAGATCTTTAACATACAGCACAGTCACCAGTCCATTAACATACAGCACAGCCAACAGTCCATTAACATACAACACAGTCACTATTCCATTAACATACAGCACAGCCACCACCCATTAACATACAGCACAGTCTCAATTCCATTAACATACAGCACAGCCATCAGTCCATTAACATACAGCACATTCACCAGTCCATTAACATACAGCACAGTCACCAGTCCATTAACATACAGCACAGTCACAAGTCTATGAACATACGGCACAGTCAACAGTCCATTAACATACAGCACAGTCAACAGGCCATTAACATACAGCAAAGTCACCAGACCATTAACATACAGGACAGTCACCAGGCCATTAACATACACCACAGCCACCAGTCCATTAACATACAGCACAGTCACCAGTCCATTAACATACAGCACAGTCACCAGTCCATTAACATACAGCACAGTCACAAGTCTATTAACATACGGCACAGTCACCAGTCCATTAACATACAGCACAGTCACCAGGCCATTAACATACAGCAAAGTCACCAGACCATTAACATACAGCACAGCCACCAGACCGTTAACATACAGCACAGTCACCAGTCCATTAACATATAGCACAGCCTACAGTACATTAACGTACAGCACAGTCACCAGCCCATTAACATACAGAACAGTCACCAGACCATTAACATACAACACGGTCACTAGTCCATTAACATAGAGCACAGCCACCAGTCCTTTAACATACAGCACAGTCACCAGTCCATTAACATACAGCACAGCCACCATCCCGTTAACGTACAGCACAGCCACCAGTCCATTAACATACAGCAGAGTCATCAGTCCATTTACATACAGCACAGTCATCAGTCCATTAACATACAGCACATTCAACAGTCCATTAACATACAGAACAGTCACCAGGCAATTAACATACAGCACAGCCACCAGCCCATTAACATACAGTACAGCCACCAGCCCATTAACATACAGCACAGCCACCAGTCCCTTAACATACAGCACAGTCATCAGTCCATTAACATACAGTACAGTCACCAGAACATTAACATACAATACAGTCACCAGAACATTAACATATAGCACAGCCAACAGATCTTTAACATACAGCACAGTCACCAGACCATTAACATACAGCACAGCCAAGAGTCCATTAACATAAAACACAGTCACCAGGCAATTAACATACAGCACAGCCACCAGCCCATTAACATACAGCACAGCCACCAGCCCATTAACATACAGCACAGCCACCAGACCATTAACATTCAGCACAGTCACCAGTCCATTAACATACAGCACAGTCACCAGTCCATTAACATACAGCACAGTCACCAGGCAATTAACATACAGCACAGCCACCAGTCCATTAACATACAGTAAAGCCAACAATCGATTAACATACAGCACAGCCACCAGACCATTAACATACAGCAGAGTCATCAGACCTTTAACATACAGCACAGTCATCAGTCTATTAACATACAGCACAGACATCAGTCTATTAACATACAGCACATTCACCAGTCCATTAACATACAGCACAGCCACCAGGCAATTAACATACAGCACAGCCACCAGTCCATTCACATATAGCACAGTCACCAGTCCATTAACATACAGCACATCCATCAGTCCATTACCATACAGCAGAGTCATCAGTCCATTAACATACAGCACAGTCAGCAGTCTATTAACATACAGCACAGACATCAGTCTATTAACATACAGCACAGTCACCAGTCCATTAACATACAGCACAGACACCAGGCAATTAACATACGGCACAGCCACCAGTCCATTAACATACAGTAAAGCCACCAGTCCATTAACATACAGCCTAGACACCAGACCATTAACATACAGCACAGTCACCAGTCCATTAACATACAGCACAGCCACCAGTCCATTAACATACAGCGCAGTCATCAGCCTATTAACATACAGCACAGTCATCAGTCCATTAACATACAGCACAGTCATCAGTCCGTAAACATATAGCACAGTCACCAGCCCAATAACATACAGCACATTCACCAGACCATTAACATACAGCACAGACACCAGGCAATTAACATACATCACAGCCACCAGTCCATTAACATACAGCACAGTCAACAGCCCATTAACATACAGCACAGTCACCAGCCCATTTACATACAGTACAGTCACCAGAACATTAACATACAGCACAGTCACCAGAACATTAACATACAGCACAGCCAACAGATCTTTAACATACAGCAAAGTCACCAGTCCATTAACATACAGCACAGCCAACAGGCCATTAACATACAGCACAGTCACCATTCCATTAACATATAGCACAGCCATCAGTCCATTAACGTACAGCACAGTCACCATTACATTAACATACAGCACAGCCATCAGTCCATTAACATACAGCACAGTCACCAGTCCATTAACATACAGAACAGCCACCAGCCCAGTAACATACACCACAGCCACCAGCCCGTTAACATACAGCACAGCCACCAGTTCATTAACAAACATCACAATCACCAGTCCATTAACATACAGCACAGTCACAAGTCTGTTAACATACGGCACAGTCACCAGTCCATTAACATACAGCACAGTCAACAGGCCATTAACATACAGCAAAGTCACCAGTCAATTAACATACAGGACAGTCACCAGGCCATTAACATACACCACAGCCACCAGTCCATTAACATACAGTACAGTCACCAGTCCATTAACATACAGCACAGTCACCAGTCCATTAACATACAGCACAGTCACAAGTCTATTAACATACGGCACAGTCACCAGTCCATTAACATACAGCACAGTCACCAGGCCATTAACATACAGCAAAGTCACCAGACCATTAACATTCAGCACAGCCACCAGACCGTTAACATACAGCACAGTCACCAGTCCATTAACATATAGCACAGCAAACAGTACATTAACGCACAGCACAGTCACCAGCCCATTAACATACAGAACAGTCACCAGACCATTAACATACAACACGGTCACCAGTCCATTAACATGGAGCACAGCCACCAGTCCTTTAACATACAGCACAGTCACCAGGCAATTAACATACAGCACAGCCACCATCCCGTTAACGTACAGCACAGCCACCAGTCCATTAACATACAGCAGAGTCATCAGTCCATTTAGATACAGCACAGTCATCAGTCCATTAACATACAGTACATTCAACAGTCCATTAACATACAGCACAGTCACCAGGCAATTAACATTCAGCACAGCCACCAGTCCATTAACATACAGTACAGCCAACAGCCCATTAACATACAGCACAGCCACCAGAACATTAACATACAGCACAGTCACGAGTTATTAACATACATCACAGTCATCAGCCCATTAACATACAGCACAATCAGCAATCCATTAACATACAGCACAGTCACCAGTCCATTAACATACAACACAGCCACCATCCCGTTAACGTACAGCGCAGCCACCAGTCCATTAACATACAGAAGAGTCATCAGTCCATTTACATACAGTACAGTCATCAGTCCATTAACATACAGCACATTCAACAGTGCATTAACATACAGCACAGTCACCAGGCAATTAACATACAGCACAGCCACCAGTGCATTAACATACAGTACAGCCACCAGCCCATTAACATACAGCACATTCAACAGTCCATTAACATACAGCACAGTCACCAGGCCATTAACATACAGCACAGCCACCAGTCCATTAACATACAGTACAGCCACCAGCCCATTAACTTTACAGCACAGCCACCAGACCATTAAAATACAGCACAGTCACGAGTCATTAACATACAGCACAGTCATCAGTCCATTAACATACAGCACAATCAGCAACCTACTAACATACAGCACAGTAATCAGTCCCTTAACATACAGCACAGTCACCAGCCCATTAACATACAGTACAGTCACCAGAACATTAACATACAGCACAGTCACCAGAACATTAACATACAGCACAGCCAACAGATCTTTAACATACAGCACAGTCACCAGTCCATTAACATACAGCACAGCCAAGAGTCCATTAACATACAGCACAGTCACCAGGCAATTAACATACAGCACAGCCACCAGTCCATTCACATATAGCACAGTCACCAGTCCATTAACATACAGCACATCCATCAGTCCATTACCATACAGCAGAGTCATCAGTCCATTAACATACAGCACAGTCAGCAGTCTATTAACATACAGCACAGACATCAGTCTATTAACATACAGCACAGTCACCAGTCCATTAACATACAGCACAGACACCAGGCAATTAACATACGGCACAGCCACCAGTCCATTAACATACAGTAAAGCCACCAGTCCATTAACATACAGCCTAGACACCAGACCATTAACATACAGCACAGTCACCAGTCCATTAACATACAGCACAGCCACCAGTCCATTAACATACAGCGCAGTCATCAGCCTATTAACATACAGCACAGTCATCAGTCCATTAACATACAGCACAGTCATCAGTCCGTAAACATATAGCACAGTCACCAGCCCAATAACATACAGCACATTCACCAGACCATTAACATACAGCACAGACACCAGGCAATTAACATACATCACAGCCACCAGTCCATTAACATACAGCACAGTCAACAGCCCATTAACATACAGCACAGTCACCAGCCCATTTACATACAGTACAGTCACCAGAACATTAACATACAGCACAGTCACCAGAACATTAACATACAGCACAGCCAACAGATCTTTAACATACAGCAAAGTCACCAGTCCATTAACATACAGCACAGCCAACAGGCCATTAACATACAGCACAGTCACCATTCCATTAACATATAGCACAGCCATCAGTCCATTAACGTACAGCACAGTCACCATTACATTAACATACAGCACAGCCATCAGTCCATTAACATACAGCACAGTCACCAGTCCATTAACATACAGAACAGCCACCAGCCCAGTAACATACACCACAGCCACCAGCCCGTTAACATACAGCACAGCCACCAGTTCATTAACAAACATCACAATCACCAGTCCATTAACATACAGCACAGTCACAAGTCTGTTAACATACGGCACAGTCACCAGTCCATTAACATACAGCACAGTCAACAGGCCATTAACATACAGCAAAGTCACCAGTCAATTAACATACAGGACAGTCACCAGGCCATTAACATACACCACAGCCACCAGTCCATTAACATACAGTACAGTCACCAGTCCATTAACATACAGCACAGTCACCAGTCCATTAACATACAGCACAGTCACAAGTCTATTAACATACGGCACAGTCACCAGTCCATTAACATACAGCACAGTCACCAGGCCATTAACATACAGCAAAGTCACCAGACCATTAACATTCAGCACAGCCACCAGACCGTTAACATACAGCACAGTCACCAGTCCATTAACATATAGCACAGCAAACAGTACATTAACGCACAGCACAGTCACCAGCCCATTAACATACAGAACAGTCACCAGACCATTAACATACAACACGGTCACCAGTCCATTAACATGGAGCACAGCCACCAGTCCTTTAACATACAGCACAGTCACCAGGCAATTAACATACAGCACAGCCACCATCCCGTTAACGTACAGCACAGCCACCAGTCCATTAACATACAGCAGAGTCATCAGTCCATTTAGATACAGCACAGTCATCAGTCCATTAACATACAGTACATTCAACAGTCCATTAACATACAGCACAGTCACCAGGCAATTAACATTCAGCACAGCCACCAGTCCATTAACATACAGTACAGCCAACAGCCCATTAACATACAGCACAGCCACCAGAACATTAACATACAGCACAGTCACGAGTTATTAACATACATCACAGTCATCAGCCCATTAACATACAGCACAATCAGCAATCCATTAACATACAGCACAGTCACCAGTCCATTAACATACAACACAGCCACCATCCCGTTAACGTACAGCGCAGCCACCAGTCCATTAACATACAGAAGAGTCATCAGTCCATTTACATACAGTACAGTCATCAGTCCATTAACATACAGCACATTCAACAGTGCATTAACATACAGCACAGTCACCAGGCAATTAACATACAGCACAGCCACCAGTGCATTAACATACAGTACAGCCACCAGCCCATTAACATACAGCACATTCAACAGTCCATTAACATACAGCACAGTCACCAGGCCATTAACATACAGCACAGCCACCAGTCCATTAACATACAGTACAGCCACCAGCCCATTAACTTTACAGCACAGCCACCAGACCATTAAAATACAGCACAGTCACGAGTCATTAACATACAGCACAGTCATCAGTCCATTAACATACAGCACAATCAGCAACCTACTAACATACAGCACAGTAATCAGTCCCTTAACATACAGCACAGTCACCAGCCCATTAACATACAGTACAGTCACCAGAACATTAACATACAGCACAGTCACCAGAACATTAACATACAGCACAGCCAACAGATCTTTAACATACAGCACAGTCACCAGTCCATTAACATACAGCACAGCCAAGAGTCCATTAACATACAGCACAGTCACCAGGCAATTAACATACAGCACAGCCACCAGCCCATTAACATACAGCACAGCCACCAGCCCATTAACATACAGCACAGCCACCAGACCATTAACATACAGCACAGTCACCAGTCCATTAACATACAGCACAGTCACCAGTCCATTAACATACAGCACAGTCACAAGTCTATTAACATACGGCACAGTCACCAGTCCATTAACATACAGCACAGTCAACAGGCCATTAACATACAGCAAAGTCACCAGACCATTAACATACAGGACAGTCACCAGCCCATTAACATACAGCACAGTCACCAGTCCATTAACATACAGCACAGTCACAAGTCTATTAACATACGGCACAGTCACCAGTCCATTAACATACAGCACAGTCACCAGGCCATTAACATACAGCAAAGTCACCCGACCATTAACATACAGGACAGTCACCAGGCCATTAACATACACCACAGCCACCAGTCCATTAACGTACAGCACAGTCACCAGTCCATTAACATACAGCACAGCCATCAGTCCATTAACATACAGCAGGGTCATGAGCCCATTAACATACAGCACAATCATCTGGCCATTAACATACAGCAATGTCATCAGTCCATTAACATACAGTACAGCCACCAGTCCATTAACATAGAGCACAGCCACCAGACCATTAACATACAGCATGGCCACCAGTCCATTCACATACAGCACAGTCATCAACCATATACATACAGCGCAGTCACCAGTGCATTAACATAAAGCACAGTCATCAGTCCCTTAACATACAGCACAGTCACCAGTCCATTAACACACAGCACAGTCATCAGTCCATTAACATACAGCACAGTCACCAGTCCATTAACATACAGCAGTCATCAGTCCATTAACATACAGCACAGTCATCAGTGCATTAACATACAGCACAGTCATCAGACCTTGAACATAAAGCACAGTCACCAGTCCATTTACATAGAGCACAGTCATCTGTCCATTAACATTCAGCACAGCCAGCAGTCCATAAACATACAGCACAGTCATTAGTCCACTAACATACAGTACAGCCACCAGTCCATTAACATACAGCACAGCCACAAATCGGTTAACATACAGCACAGTCACAATTACATTAACACACAGCACAGTCACAATTCCATTAACATACAGCAGTCACAATTCCATTAACATACAGCACAGCCACCAGTCCATTAACATACAGCACAGTCACCAGTCCATTAACATACCAGACAGTCACCAGGCCATTAACATACAGCACAGCCACCATCCATTAACATACAGCACAGTCTCAATTCCATTAACATACAGCACAGCCATCAGTCCATTAACATACAGCAAAGTCACCAGTCCATTAACATACAGCACAGTCACCAGTCCATTAACATACAGCACAGTCACAAGTCTATTAACATACGGCACAGTCACCAGTCCATTAAAATACAGCACAATCAAAAGGCCATTAACATACAGCACAGTCACCTGTCCATGAACATATAGAAGCATCACCAGCCCATTAACATTGAGCACAGCACCTCGCCCATCTAAAAACATCACAACAAACATTCAATTAGCATACAGCACAGCCACCAGCCCAGTCACATACACCACAGCCACCAGTCCATTAACATACAGCACAGTCACCAGTCCATTAACATACAGCACAGTCACCAGTCCATTAACATACAGCACAGTCACCAGTCCATAAACATGCAGCACAGCCACTAGCCCATTAACATACAGTACAGTCACCAGAACATTAACATACAGCACAGCCACCAGACCTTTAACATACAGCACTGCCTCCAGTCCAATAACATACAGCACAGCCACCAGTCCATTAACATACAGCACAGTCACCAGTCGATTAACATACAGCACAGCCTCCAGCCCATTAACATACAGCACCGCCACCAGCCCGGCAACATACAGCACAGCCACCAGTCCATTTACAAACAGCACAGTCACCAGTCCATTAACATACAGCAGAGGCATCAGTCCATTAACATACAGCACAATCATCAGTCCATTAACATACAGCAATGTCATCAGTCCATTAAAATACAGTACAGCCACCAGTTCATTAACATACAGCACAGCCACCAGACCATTAACATTCTGCAAGTCACCAGGCCATTAACATACAGCACAGTCATCAATCCATTAACATACAGCACAGTCACCAGTCCATTAACATACAGCACAGACATCAGTCCATTAACATACAGCACAGTCATCAGACCATTAACATACAGCACAGTCACCAGTCCATTAACATACAGCACAGTCACCAGTCCATTAACATACAGCAAAGTCATCAGTCCATTAACATACAGTACAGCCACCAGTCCATCAACATACAGCACAGCCTCCAGACATTAACATACTGCACAGTCACCAGTCCATTAACATACAGCACAGTCATCAGCCCATTAACATACAGCACAGTCACCAGTCCATTGACAAACAGCACAGTCACCAGTCCCTTTAACATACAGCACAGCAACAATTCCATTAACAAACAGCACAGTCACCAGTCCATTAATGAACAGCACAGCCACAATTCCATTAACAAACAGCACAGTCACCAGTCCATTAATATACAGCACAGTCACAATTCCATTAACATACAGCACAGCCACAATTCCATTAACAAACAGCACAGTCACCAGTTCATTAATATACAGCACCGTCACAATTCCATTAACATACAGCACAGCCACCAGTCCATTAACAAACAGCACAGTCACCAGTCCATTAATATACAGCACAGTCACAATTCCATTAACATACAGCACAGTCACCAGTCCATTAACATACAACACATCCACCGTCCCGTTAACGTACAGCACAGTCACCAGTCCATTAACATACAGCACAGCCATCAGTCCATTAACATACAGCACAGCCATCAGTCCATTAACATACAGCAGAGTCATCAGTCCATTTACATACAGCACAGTCATCAGTCCATTAACATACAATACAGCCACCAGTCCATTAACATACAGCACAGTCATCAGTCCATTAACATACAGCACATTCACCAGACCATTAACATACAGCACAGTCACCAGGCTATTAACATACAACACAGCCACCAGTCCATTAACATACAGTACAGCCACCACTCCATTTACATACAGCACAGCCACCAGACCATTAACATACAGCACAGTCACGAGTCCATTAACATACAGCACGGTCATGAGTCCATTAACATACAGCACAATCACCAATCCATTAACATACAGCACAGTCATCAGTCCCTTAACATACAGCACAGTCAACAGTCCATTAACATACAGCACAGTCACCTGTCCATTAACATACAGCAGAGGCATCAGTCCATTAACATACAGCATAGTCATCAGTCCATTAGCACAGAGCACAGTCATCAGCCCATTAACATACAGTACAGCCACCAAACCATTAACATACAGCACAGCCACTAGTCCATTAACATACAGCACAGCCAGCAGTCCATTAACATACAGCACAGCCACCAGTCATTTAACATACAGCACAGCCACCAGGCCAATAACATGCAGCACAGCCACCAGTCCATTAACATACAGCACAGCCACCAGGCCAATAACATACAGCACAGCCACCAGCCCATTAACATACAGCACAGTCACCTGTCCATGAACATATAGAAGCATCACCAGCCCATTAACATTGAGCACAGCACCTCGCCCATCTAAAAACATCACAACAAACAGTCAATTAGCATACAGCACAGCCACCAGCCCAGTCACATACACCACAGCCACCAGCCCATTAACATACAGCACAGTCACCAGTCCATTAACATACAGCACAGCCACCAGCCCATTAACATACAGCACAGTCACCAGTCCATTAACATACAGCACAGTCACCAGTCCATTAACATACAGTACAGTCACCAGAACATTAACATACAGCACAGCCACCAGACCTTTAACATACAGCACTGCCTCCAGTCCATTAACATACAGCACAGCCACCAGTCCATTAACATACAGCACAGTCACCAGTCGATTAACATACAGCACAGCCTCCAGCCCATTAACATACAGCACCGCCACCAGCCCGGCAACATACAGCACAGCCACCAGTCCATTAACAAACAGCACAGTCACCAGTCCATTAACATACAGCAGAGGCATCAGTCTATTAACATACAGCACAATCTTCAGTGCATTAACATACAGCACAGTCACCAGTCCATTAACATACAGCACAGACATCAGTCCATTAACATACAGCACAGTCATCAGACCATTAACATACAGCAATGTCACCAGTCCATTAACATACAGCACAGTCACCAGTCCATTAACATACAGCACAGTCACCTGTCCATGAACATATAGAAGCATCACCAGCCCATTTACATTGAGCACAGCACCTCGCCCATCCAAAAACATCACAACAAACAGTCAATTAGCATACAGCACAGCCACCAGCCCAGTCACATACACCACAGCCACCAGCCCATTAACATACAGCACAGTCACCAGTCCATTAACATACAGCACAGCCACCAGCCCATTAACATACAGCACAGTCACCAGTCCATTAACATACAGCACAGTCACCAGTCCATTAACATACAGTACAGTCACCAGAACATTAACATACAGCACAGCCACCAGACCTTTAACATACAGCACTGCCTCCAGTCCATTAACATACAGCACAGCCTCCAGTCCATTAACATACAGCACAGTCACCAGTCCATTAACATACAGCACAGCCTCCAGCCCATTAACATACAGCACCGCCACCAGCCCGGCAACATACAGCACAGCCACCAGTCCATTTACAAACAGCACAGTCACCAGTCCATTAACATA
Source organism: Cetorhinus maximus (assembly GCF_964194155.1). Classification (NCBI taxonomy): domain Eukaryota; kingdom Metazoa; phylum Chordata; class Chondrichthyes; order Lamniformes; family Cetorhinidae; genus Cetorhinus; species Cetorhinus maximus. The sequence goes on from NW_027596389.1 coordinate 224,952, forward strand.
CAGCAGAGGCATCAGTCTATTAACATACAGCACAATCTTCAGTGCATTAACATACAGCACAGTCACCAGTCCATTAACATACAGCACAGACATCAGTCCATTAACATACAGCACAGTCATCAGACCATTAACATACAGCACAGTCACCAGTCCATTAACATCCACACAGTCACCAGTCCATTAACATACAGCAAAGTCATCAGTCCATTAACATACAGTACGGCCAGCAGTCCATTAACATACAGCACAGCCACCAGACCATTAACATACTGCACAGTCACCAGTCCATTAACATACAGCACAGTCATCAGCCCATTAACATACAGCACAGTCACCAGTCCATTGACAAACAGCACAGTCACCAGTCCCTTTAACATACAGCACATCAACAATTCCATTAACAAACAGCACAGTCACCAGTCCATTAATGAACAGCACAGCCACAATGCCATTAACAAACAGCACAGTCACCCGTCCATTAATATACAGCACAGCCACAATTCCATTAACAAACAGCACAGTCACCAGTTCATTAATATACAGCACAGTCACAATTCCATTAACATACAGCACAGCCACCAGTCCATTAACAAACAGCACAGTCACCAGTCCATTAATATACAGCACAGTCACAATTCCATTAACATACAGCACAGCCACAATTCCATTAACATAGAGCACAGCCACAATTCCAATTACATACAGCACAGTCATCCAGCCCAGTCACATACAGCACAGTCATTTCTCCATTAACTTACAGCACAGTCATCAGTCCATTAACATACAGCGGTCATCAGTCCATTAACATACAGCACAGTCACAATACCATTAACATACAGCACAGCCACCAGCTCATTAACATACAGCACAGTCACAATTTCATTAACATACAGCACAGCCACCAGCCCATTAACATAGAGCACAGCCACCAGTCCATTAACATAAAGCATAGTCACCAGCCCATTAACATACAGCACAGTCACCAGTCCATTAACATAAAGCACAGTCACCCATCCATTAACATACAGCATAGTCACCAGCCCATTAGCATACAGCACAGTCACCAGCCCATTAACATAAAGCACAGTCACCAGCCCATTAACATAAAGCACAGTCACCAATCCATTAACATACAGCATAGTCACCAGCCCATTAGCATACAGCACAGTCACCAGCCCATTAACATAAAGCACAGTCACCAGTCCATTAACATACAGCACCGTCACCAGTCCATTAACATACAGCACAGTTACAATTCCATTAACATACAGCACAGTCACCAGGCCATTGACATACAGCACAGTCACCAGTCCATTAACATACAGTAGTCACCGGGCCATTAACATACAGCACAGTCACCAGACCATTAATATACAGCACAGCCACCAGACCTTTAATATACACCACAGTCACCAGTCCATTAACATACAGCACAGTCACCAGACCATTGATATACAGCACGGTCACCAGTCCATTAACATACAGCACCGCCACCAATCCATTAACATACAGTACAGTCACCAGTCCATTAACATACAGCACAGCCATCAGTCCAATAACATACAACACAGCCATCAGTCCATTAACATACAGCAGAGTCATCAGTCCATTTACATACAGCACAGTCATCAGTCCATTAACATACAATACAGCCACCAGTCCATTAACATACAGCACAGTCATCAGTCCATTAACATACAGCACATTCACCAGTCCATTAACATACAGCACAGTCACCAGGCTATTAACATACAACACAGCCACAATTCCATTAACATACAGTACAGCCACCACTCCATTTACATACAGCACAGCCACCAGACCATTAACATACAGCACAGTCACGAGTCCATTAACATACAGCACGGTCATGAGTCCATTAACATACAGCACAATCACCAATCCATTAACATACAGCACAGTCATCAGTCCCTTAACATACAGCACAGCCACCAGGCCAATCACATGCAGCACAGCCACCAGTCCATTAACATACAGCACAGCCACCAGGCCAATAACATACAGCACAGCCACCAGCCCATTAACATACAGCACAGTCACCTGTCCATGAACATATAGAAGCATCACCAGCCCATTAACATTGAGCACAGCACCTCGCCCATCTAAAAACATCACAACAAACAGTCAATTAGCATACAGCACAGCCACCAGCCCAGTCACATACACCACAGCCACCAGCCCATTAACATACAGCACAGTCACCAGTCCATTAACATACAGCACAGTCACCAGTCCATTAACATACAGCACAGTCACCAGTCCATAAACATGCAGCACAGCCACTAGCCCATTAACATACAGTACAATCACCAGAACATTAACATACAGCACAGCCACCAGACCTTTAACATACAGCACTGCCTCCAGTCCATTAACATACAGCACAGCCACCAGTCCATTAACATACAGCACAGTCACCAGTCGATTAACATACAGCACAGCCTCCAGCCCATTAACATACAGCACCGCCACCAGCCCGGCAACATACAGCACAGCCACCAGTCCATTAACAAACAGCACAGTCACCAGTCCATTAACATACAGCAGAGGCATCAGTCCATTAACATACAGCACAATCATCAGTCCATTAACATACAGCAATGTCACCAGTCCATTAAAATACAGTACAGCCACCAGTTCATTAACATACAGCACAGCCACCAGCCCATTAACATACTGCATAGTCACCAGTCCATTAACATACAGCACAGTCATCAGTCCATTAACATACAGCACAGTCACCAGTCCATTAACATACAGCACAGACATCAGTCCATTAACATACAGCACAGTCATCAGACCATTAACATACAGCACAGTCACCAGTCCATTAACATACAGCACAGTCACCAGTCCATTAACATACAGCAAAGTCATCAGTCCATTAACATACAGTACAGCCACCAGTCCATTAACATACAGCACAGCCACCAGACCATTAACATACTGCACAGTCACCACTCCATTAACATACTGCACAGTCATCAGCCCATTAACATACAGCACAGTCACCAGTCCATTGACAAACAGCACAGTCACCAGTCCCTTTAACATACAGCACATCAACAATTCCATTAACAAACAGCACAGTCACCAGTCCATTAATGAACAGCACAGCCACAATTCCATTAACAAACAGCAGTCACCCGTCCATTAATATACAGCACAGTCACAATTTCCATTAACATACAGCACAGCCACAATTCCATTAACAAACAGCACAGTCACCAGTTCATTAATATACAGCACAGTCACAATTCCATTAACATACAGCACAGCCACCAGTCCATTAACAAACAGCACAGTCACCAGTCCATTAATATACAGCACAGTCACAATTCCATTAACATACAGCACAGCCACAATTCCATTAACAAACAGCACAGTCACCAGTTCATTAATATACAGCACAGTCACAATTCCATTAACATACAGCACAGCCACCAGTCCATTAACAAACAGCAGTCACCCGTCCATTAATATACAGCACAGTCACAATTTCCATTAACATACAGCACAGCCACAATTCCATTAACAAACAGCACAGTCACCAGTTCATTAATATACAGCACAGTCACAATTCCATTAACATACAGCACAGCCACCAGTCCATTAACAAACAGCACAGTCACCAGTCCATTAATATACAGCACAGTCACAATTCCATTAACATACAGCACAGCCACAATTCCATTAACAAACAGCACAGTCACCAGTTCATTAATATACAGCACAGTCACAATTCCATTAACATACAGCACAGCCACCAGTCCATTAACAAACAGCACAGTCACCAGTCCATTAATATACAGCACAGTCACAATTCCATTAACATACAGCACAGTCACCAGTCCATTAACATACAACACATCCACCGTCCCGTTAACGTACAGCACAGTCACCAGTCCATTAACATACAGCACAGCCATCAGTCCATTAACATACAGCACAGCCATCAGTCCATTAACATACAGCAGAGTCATCAGTCCATTTACATACAGCACAGTCATCAGTCCATTAACATACAATACAGCCACCAGTCCATTAACATACAGCACAGTCATCAGTCCATTAACATACAGCACATTCACCAGACCATTAACATACAGCACAGTCACCAGGCTATTAACATACAACACAGCCACCAGTCCATTAACATACAGTACAGCCACCACTCCATTTACATACAGCACAGCCACCAGACCATTAACATACAGCACAGTCACGAGTCCATTAACATACAGCACGGTCATGAGTCCATTAACATACAGCACAATCACCAATCCATTAACATACAGCACAGTCATCAGTCCCTTAACATACAGCACAGTCAACAGTCCATTAACATACAGCACAGTCACCTGTCCATTAACATACAGCAGAGGCATCAGTCCATTAACATACAGCACAGTCATCAGTCCATTAGCACAGAGCACAGTCATCAGCCCATTAACATACAGTATAGCCACCAAACCATTAACATACAGCACAGCCACTAGTCCATTAACATACAGCACAGCCAGCAGTCCATTAACATACAGCACAGCTACCAGTCCTTTAACATACAGCACAGCCACCAGGCCAATAACATGCAGCACAGCCACCAGTCCATTAACATACAGCACAGCCACCAGGCCAATAACATACAGCACAGCCACCAGCCCATTAACATACAGCACAGTCACCTGTCCATGAACATATAGAAGCATCACCAGCCCATTAACATTGAGCACAGCACCTCGCCCATCTAAAAACATCACAACAAACAGTCAATTAGCATACAGCACAGCCACCAGCCCAGTCACATACACCACAGCCACCAGCCCATTAACATACAGCACAGTCACCAGTCCATTAACATACAGCACAGCCACCAGCCCATTAACATACAGCACAGTCACCAGTCCATTAACATACAGCACAGTCACCAGTCCATTAACATACAGTACAGTCACCAGAACATTAACATACAGCACAGCCACCAGACCTTTAACATACAGCACTGCCTCCAGTCCATTAGCATACAGCACAGCCACCAGTCCATTAACATACAGCACAGTCACCAGTCGATTAACATACAGCACAGCCTCCAGCCCATTAACATACAGCACCGCCACCAGCCCGGCAACATACAGCACAGCCACCAGTCCATTTACAAACAGCACAGTCACCAGTCCATTAACATACAGCAGAGGCATCAGTCCATTAACATACAGCACAATCTTCAGTGCATTAACATACAGCACAGTCACCAGTCCATTAACATACAGCACAGACATCAGTCCATTAACATACAGCACAGTCATCAGACCATTAACATACAGCACAGTCACCAGTCCATTAACATACAGCACAGTCACCAGTCCATTAACATACAGCAAAGTCATCAGTCCATTAACATACAGTACGGCCAGCAGTCCATTAACATACAGCACAGCCACCAGACCATTAACATACTGCACAGTCACCAGTCCATTAACATACAGCACAGTCATCAGCCCATTAACATACAGCACAGTCACCAGTCCATTGACAAACAGCACAGTCACCAGTCCCTTTAACATACAGCACATCAACAATTCCATTAACAAACAGCACAGTCACCAGTCCATTAATGAACAGCACAGCCACAATGCCATTAACAAACAGCACAGTCACCCGTCCATTAATATACAGCACAGCCACAATTCCATTAACAAACAGCACAGTCACCAGTTCATTAATATACAGCACAGTCACAATTCCATTAACATACAGCACAGCCACCAGTCCATTAACAAACAGCACAGTCACCAGTCCATTAATATACAGCACAGTCACAATTCCATTAACATACAGCACAGCCACAATTCCATTAACATAGAGCACAGCCACAATTCCAATTACATACAGCACAGTCACCAGCCCAGTCACATACAGCACAGTCATTTCTCCATTAACTTACAGCACAGTCATCAGTCCATTAACATACAGCGGTCATCAGTCCATTAACATACAGCACAGTCACAATACCATTAACATACAGCACAGCCACCAGTCCATTAACATACAGCACAGTCACAATTTCATTAACATACAGCACAGCCACCAGCCCATTAACATAGAGCACAGCCACCAGTCCATTAACATAAATCATAGTCACCAGCCCATTAACATACAGCACAGTCACCAGTCCATTAACATACAGCATAGTCACCAGCCCATTAGCATACAGCACAGTCACCAGCCCATTAACATAAAGCACAGTCACCAGTCCATTAACATACAGCACCGTCACCAGTCCATTAACATACAGCACAGTTACAATTCCATTAACATACAGCACAGTCACCAGGCCATTGACATACAGCACAGTCACCAGTCCATTAACATACAGTACAGTCACCGGGCCATTAACATACAGCACAGTCACCAGACCATTAATATACATCACAGCCACCAGACCTTTAATATACACCACAGTCACCAGTCCATTAACATACAGCACAGTCACCAGACCATTGATATACAGCACGGTCACCAGTCCATTAACATACAGCACCGCCACCAATCCATTAACATACAGTACAGTCACCAGTCCATTAACATACAGCACAGCCACCAGCCCGTTAATGTACAGCACAGCCACCAGTCCATTAACATACAGCACAGCCATCAGGCCATTAACATACAGCAGAGTCATCAGTCCATTAACATACAGCACAGTTATCAGTCCATTAACATAAAGCACAGCCACCAGACCTTTAACATACAGCTCAGTCACCAGTCCATTAACATATTTTAGAGCCAACAGTCCATTAACGTACAGCACAGTCACCAGCCCATTAACGTATAGCACAGTCACCAGTCCATTAATATACAGCACAGTGACAATTCCATTAACATACAGCACAACAACCAGTCCATTAAAATACAACACAGTAACAATACCATTAACATACTGCACAGTCACCAGTACATTAATATACAGCACAGCCACAATTCCATTAACATAGAGCACTGTCACCAGCCCAGTCACATACAGCACAGTCATCAGTCCATTAACATACAGCACAGACATCAGCCCATTAACATACAGCACAGTCACCAGTCCATTAACATACAGCACAGCCACCAGTCCATTAACATACAGCACAGTCACCAGTCCATTAACATACAGCACAGCCACCAGGCCATTAACATACAGCACGGTCACCAGTCCATTAACATACAGCACAGTCACCAGCCCTTTAACATACAGCACAGTCACCAGTCCATTAACATACAACACATCCACCGTCCCGTTAACGTACAGCACAGTCACCAGTCCATTAACATACAGCACAGCCATCAGTCCAATAACATACAACACAGCCATCAGTCCATTAACATACAGCAGAGTCATCAGTCCATTTACATACAGCACAGCCATCAGTCCATTAACATACAGCACAGTCATCAGTCCATTAACATACAGCACATTCACCAGTCCATTAACATACAGCACAGTCACCAGGCTATTAACATACAACACAGCCACCAGTCCATTAACATACAGTACAGCCACCACTCCATTTACATACAGCACAGCCACCAGACCATTAACATACAGCACAGTCACGAGTCCATTAACATACAGCACGGTCATGAGTCCATTAACATACAGCACAATCACCAATCCATTAACATACAGCACAGTCATCAGTCCCTTAACATACAGCACAGTCAACAGTCCATTAACATACAGCACAGTCACCTGTCCATTAACATACAGCACAGCCACCAGTCCATTAACATACAGCACAGTCACCAGTCGATTAACATACAGCACAGCCTCCAGCCCATTAACATACAGCACCGCCACCAGCCCGGCAACATACAGCACAGCCACCAGTCCATTAACAAACAGCACAGTCACCAGTCCATTAACATACAGCAGAGGCATCAGTCCATTAACATACAGCACAATCATCAGTCCATTAACATACAGCAATGTCATCAGACCATTAAAATACAGTACAGCCACCAGTTCATTAACATACAGCACAGCCACCAGCCCATTAACATACTGCATAGTCACCAGTCCATTAACATACAGCACAGTCATCAGTCCATTAACATACAGCACAGTCACAATTCCATTAACATACAGCACAGACATCAGTCCATTAACATACAGCACAGTCATCAGACCATTAACATACAGCACAGTCACCAGTCCATTAACATACAGTACAGTCACCAGTCCATTAACATACAGCACAGCCACCAGCCCGTTAATGTACAGCACAGCCACCAGTCCATTAACATACAGCACAGCCATCAGGCCATTAACATACAGCAGAGTCATCAGTCCATTAACATACAGCACAGTTATCAGTCCATTAACATAAAGCACAGCCACCAGACCTTTAACATACAGCTCAGTCACCAGTCCATTAACATATATTACAGCCAACAGTCCATTAACGTATAGCACAGTCACCAGACCATTAACATACAGCATGGTCACCAGTCCATTAACATTCAGCCCAGCCACCAGTCCATTAACATACAGCACAGCTACCAGTCCATTAACATACAGCAAAGCCATCAGTCCATTAATGTACAGCAGAGTCATCAGTCCGTTAACATACAGCACTGTCACCAATCCATTAACGTACAGCACAGTCACCAGTCCATTAACATACAGCACAGTCACCAGGCAATTGACATACAGCACAGTCACCAGTCCATTAATATACAGCACAGCCACCAGACCTTTAATATACAGAGCAGTCACCAGTCCATTAACATACAGCACTGTCACCAGACCAATAATATACAGCACGGTCACCAGTCCATTAATATACAGCACCGCCACCAATCCATTATCATAAAGCACAGTCACCAGACCATTAACATACAGCACAGTCATCAGTCCATTAACATACAGCACAGTCACAGTCCATTAACATACAGCACAGTCATTAGTCCATTAACATACAGCACCGTCATCAGACCATTAACATACAGCACAGTCATTAGTCCATTAACATACAGCACTGCCTCCAGTCCATTAACATACAGCACAGTCACCAGCGCAGTAACATACAGCACAGTCACCAGACCATTAAAATACAGCACGGACACCACTCCATTAACATACAGCACAGCCACCGGTCCATTAACATACAGCAGTCACCAGCCCTGTCATATACAGCACAGCCACCTGTCCATTAACATACAGCACAGCCACCAGACCATTAACATAACGCACTTTCACCAGCCCAGTCACATAGAGCACAGTCACAGACCATTAACATACAGCACAGTCATCAATCCATTAACATACAGCACAGTCACCAGTCCATTAACATACAGCACAGTCACCAGGCAATTGACATACAGCAGTCACCAGTCCATTAACACACAGCACAGTCACCAGTCCATTAACATACAGCACAGTCACCAGTCCATTAACATGCAGCACAGTCACCAGTCCATTAACATACAGCACAGTCACCAGTCCATTAACATACAGCACAATCATCAGTCCATTAACATACAGCACAGTCATCAGACCATTAACATACAGCAAAGTCATCAGTCCATTAACATACAGCACAGTCATCATCCCATTAACATTCAGCACAGCCACCAGTCCATTAACATACTGCACGGCCAGCAGCCCATTAACATACCGCACAGACAAAATTCCTTTAACATACAGCACAGTCAGCCCTCCATTTACGTACAGCATCATCAGTCCATTAACATACAGATCAGCCACCAGCCCAGTTACAAACAGCACAGCCACCAGTCCATTAACAAACAGCACAGCCACCAGTCCATTAACAAACAGCACAGCCACCAGTCCATTAACATACAGCACAGTCATTAGTCCATTAACATACAGCACAGTCATCAGACCATTAACATACAGCACAGTCATCAGTCCATTAACATACAGCACTGCCTCCAGTCCATTAACATACAGCACAGTCACCAGCGCAGTAACATACAGCACAGTCACCAGACCATTAAAATACAGCACGGACACCACTCCATTAACATACAGCACAGCCACCGGTCCATTAACATACAGCAGTCACCAGCCCTGTCATATACAGCACAGCCACCTGTCCATTAACATACAGCCAAGCCACCAGACCATTAACATAACGCACTTTCACCAGCCCAGTCACATAGAGCACAGTCACAGTCCATTAACATACAGCACAGTCATCAATCCATTAACATACAGCACAGTCACCAGTCCATTAACATACAGCACAGTCACCAGGCAATTGACATACAGCACAGTCACCAGTCCATTAACACACAGCACAGTCACCAGTCCATTAACATACAGCACAGTCACCAGTCCATTAACATGCAGCACAGTCACCAGTCCATTAACATACAGCACAGTCACCAGTCCATTAACATACAGCACAATCATCAGTCCATTAACATACAGCACAGTCATCAGACCATTAACATACAGCAAAGTCACCAGTCCATTAACATACAGCACAGTCACCAGTCCATTAACATACAGCAAAGTCATCAGTCCATTAACATACAGTACAGCCACCAGTCCATTAACATACAGCACAGTCACCAGACCATTAACATACAGCACAATCATCAGTCCATTAACATACAGCACAGTCATCAGCCCATTAACATACAGCACAGTCACCAGTCCATTGACAACAGCACAGTCACCAGTCCCTTTAACATACAGCACAGCAACAATTCCATTAACAAACAGCACAGTCACCAGTCCATTAATGTACAGCACAGCCACAATTCCATTAACATCAGCACAGTCACCCGTCCATTAATATACAGCACAGTCACAATTCCATTAACATACAGCACAGCCACAATTCCATTAACAAACAGCACAGTCACCAGTTCACTAATATACAGCACAGTCACAATTCCATTAACATACAGCACAGCCACCAGTCCATTAACAAACAGCACAGTCACCAGTCCATTAATATACAGCACAGTCACAATTCCATTAACATACAGCACAGCCACAATTCCATTAACATAGAGCACAGCCACAATTCCAATTACATACAGCACAGTCACCAGCCCAGTCACATACAGCACAGTCATTTCTCCATTAACTTACAGCACAGACATCAGGCCATTAACATACAGCAGTCACCAGTCCATTAACATACAGCACCGTCATCAGTCCATTAACATACAGCACAGTCACAGTCCATTAACATACAGCACAGCTACCAGTCCATTAACATACAGCAAAGTCACAATTCAATTAACATACAGCACAGCCACCAGTCCATTAACATACAGCACAGTCACAATTTCATAAACATACAGCACATCCACCAGCCCATTAACATAAAGCACAGCCACCAGTCCATTAACATAAAGCATAGTCACCAGCCCATTAACATACAGCCAAGCCACCAGACCATTAACATAACGCACATTCACCAGCCCAGTCACATACAGCACAGTCACAGTCCATTAACATACAGCACAGTCATCATTCCATTAACATACAGCACAGTCATCAGTCCATTAACATACAGCACAGTCACCAGCCCATTGACATACAGCACAGCCACCAGTCCATTGACATACAGCACAGTCACCAGTCCATTAACATACAGCACGCTCACCAGTCCATTAACATACAGGATGGTCACCAGACCATTAACTTACAGCACAGTCACCAGCCTATTAACATACAGCACAGCCACCTGTCCATTAACATACAGCACAGTCATCATTCCATTAACATTCAGCACAGCCACCAGTCCATTAACATACTGCACGGCCAGCAGCCCATTAACATACCGCACAGACAAAATTCCTTTAACATACAGCACAGTCAGCCCTCCATTTACGTACAGCATCATCAGTCCATTAACATACAGATCAGCCACCAGCCCAGTTACAAACAGCACAGCCACCAGTCCATTAACAAACAGCACAGCCACCAGTCCATTAACAAACAGCACAGCCACCAGTCCATTAACATACAGCACAGTCATTAGTCCATTAACATACAGCACTGCCTCCAGTCCATTAACATACAGCACAGTCACCAGCGCAGTAACATACAGCACAGTCACCAGACCATTAAAATACAGCACGGACACCACTCCATTAACATACAGCACAGCCACCGGTCCATTAACATACAGCAGTCACCAGCCCTGTCATATACAGCACAGCCACCTGTCCATTAACATACAGCCAAGCCACCAGACCATTAACATAACGCACTTTCACCAGCCCAGTCACATAGAGCACAGTCACAGTCCATTAACATACAGCACAGTCATCATTCCATTAACATACAGCACAGTCACCAGTCCATTGACAACAGCACAGTCACCAGTCCCTTTAACATACAGCACAGCAACAATTCCATTAACAAACAGCACAGTCACCAGTCCATTAATGTACAGCACAGCCACAATTCCATTAACATCAGTACAGTCACCCGTCCATTAATATACAGCACAGTCACAATTCCATTAACATACAGCACAGCCACAATTCCATTAACAAACAGCACAGTCACCAGTTCACTAATATACAGCACAGTCACAATTCCATTAACATACAGCACAGCCACCAGTCCATTAACAAACAGCACAGTCACCAGTCCATTAATATACAGCACAGTCACAATTCCATTAACATACAGCACAGCCACAATTCCATTAACATAGAGCACAGCCACAATTCCAATTACATACAGCACAGTCACCAGCCCAGTCACATACAGCACAGTCATTTCTCCATTAACTTACAGCACAGACATCAGGCCATTAACATACAGCAGTCACCAGTCCATTAACATACAGCACCGTCATCAGTCCATTAACATACAGCACAGTCACAGTCCATTAACATACAGCACAGCTACCAGTCCATTAACATACAGCAAAGTCACAATTCAATTAACATACAGCACAGCCACCAGTCCATTAACATACAGCACAGTCACAATTTCATAAACATACAGCACATCCACCAGCCCATTAACATAAAGCACAGCCACCAGTCCATTAACATAAAGCATAGTCACCAGCCCATTAACATACAGCCAAGCCACCAGACCATTAACATAACGCACATTCACCAGCCCAGTCACATACAGCACAGTCACAGTCCATTAACATACAGCACAGTCATCATTCCATTAACATACAGCACAGTCATCAGTCCATTAACATACAGCACAGTCACCAGCCCATTGACATACAGCACAGCCACCAGTCCATTGACATACAGCACAGTCACCAGTCCATTAACATACAGCACGCTCACCAGTCCATTAACATACAGGATGGTCACCAGACCATTAACTTACAGCACAGTCACCAGCCTATTAACATACAGCACAGCCACCTGTCCATTAACATACAGCACAGTCATCATTCCATTAACATTCAGCACAGCCACCAGTCCATTAACATACTGCACGGCCAGCAGCCCATTAACATACCGCACAGACAAAATTCCTTTAACATACAGCACAGTCAGCCCTCCATTTACGTACAGCATCATCAGTCCATTAACATACAGATCAGCCACCAGCCCAGTTACAAACAGCACAGCCACCAGTCCATTAACAAACAGCACAGCCACCAGTCCATTAACAAACAGCACAGCCACCAGTCCATTAACATACAGCACAGTCATTAGTCCATTAACATACAGCACTGCCTCCAGTCCATTAACATACAGCACAGTCACCAGCGCAGTAACATACAGCACAGTCACCAGACCATTAAAATACAGCACGGACACCACTCCATTAACATACAGCACAGCCACCGGTCCATTAACATACAGCAGTCACCAGCCCTGTCATATACAGCACAGCCACCTGTCCATTAACATACAGCCAAGCCACCAGACCATTAACATAACGCACTTTCACCAGCCCAGTCACATAGAGCACAGTCACAGTCCATTAACATACAGCACAGTCATCAATCCATTAACATACAGCACAGTCACCAGTCCATTAACATACAGCACAGTCACCAGGCAATTGACATACAGCACAGTCACCAGTCCATTAACACACAGCAAAGCCATCAGTCCATTAATGTACAGCAGAGTCATCAGTCCGTTAACATACAGCACAGTCATCAATCCATTAACGTACAGCACAGTCACCAGTCCATTAACGTACAGCACAGTCACCAGGCAATTGACATACAGCACAGTCACCAGTCCATTAACACACACAGCACAGTCACCAGTCCATTAACATACAGCACAGTCACCAGTCCATTAACATACAGCACAGTCATCAGTCCATTAACATACAGCACAGTATTCAGTCCATTAACATACAGCACAGTCACCAGTCCATTAACATACAGCACAGTCACCAGACCATTAACATACAGCACAGTCATCAGTCCATTAACATACAGCACAGTCACAGTCCATTAACATACAGCACAGTCATTAGTCCATTAACATACAGCACAGTCATCAGACCATTAACATACAGCACAGTCATCAGTCCATTAACATACAGCACTGCCTCCAGTCCATTAACATACAGCACAGTCACCAGCGCAGTAACATACAGCACAGTCACCAGACCATTAAAATACAGCACGGACACCACTCCATTAACATACAGCACAGCCACCGGTCCATTAACATACAGCAGTCACCAGCCCTGTCATATACAGCACAGCCACCTGTCCATTAACATACAGCCAAGCCACCAGACCATTAACATAACGCACTTTCACCAGCCCAGTCACATAGAGCACAGTCACAGTCCATTAACATACAGCACAGTCATCAATCCATTAACATACAGCACAGTCACCAGTCCATTAACATACAGCACAGTCACCAGGCAATTGACATACAGCACAGTCACCAGTCCATTAACACACAGCACAGTCACCAGTCCATTAACATACAGCACAGTCACCAGTCCATTAACATGCAGCACAGTCACCAGTCCATTAACATACAGCACAGTCACCAGTCCATTAACATACAGCACAATCATCAGTCCATTAACATACAGCACAGTCATCAGACCATTAACATACAGCAAAGTCACCAGTCCATTAACATACAGCACAGTCACCAGTCCATTAACATACAGCAAAGTCATCAGTCCATTAACATACAGTACAGCCACCAGTCCATTAACATACAGCACAGTCACCAGACCATTAACATACAGCACAATCATCAGTCCATTAACATACAGCACAGTCATCAGCCCATTAACATACAGCACAGTCACCAGTCCATTGACAACAGCACAGTCACCAGTCCCTTTAACATACAGCACAGCAACAATTCCATTAACAAACAGCACAGTCACCAGTCCATTAATGTACAGCACAGCCACAATTCCATTAACATCAGCACAGTCACCCGTCCATTAATATACAGCACAGTCACAATTCCATTAACATACAGCACAGCCACAATTCCATTAACAAACAGCACAGTCACCAGTTCACTAATATACAGCACAGTCACAATTCCATTAACATACAGCACAGCCACCAGTCCATTAACAAACAGCACAGTCACCAGTCCATTAATATACAGCACAGTCACAATTCCATTAACATACAGCACAGCCACAATTCCATTAACATAGAGCACAGCCACAATTCCAATTACATACAGCACAGTCACCAGCCCAGTCACATACAGCACAGTCATTTCTCCATTAACTTACAGCACAGACATCAGGCCATTAACATACAGCAGTCACCAGTCCATTAACATACAGCACCGTCATCAGTCCATTAACATACAGCACAGTCACAGTCCATTAACATACAGCACAGCTACCAGTCCATTAACATACAGCACAGCCACCAAGCCATTAACGTACAGCACAGTACATTAACATACGGCACAGTCACCCTCCCATTAACATACAGCACAGTCACCAGTCTAATAACATACCGCACAGTCACCAGCCCAGTCTCATACAGCACAGCCACCTGGCCATTAACATACAGCACAGCCACCAGTCCATTAATATACTGCACAGTCACCAGCCCAGTCACATACAGCACAGCCACCAGTCCTTTAACTTACATCACAGCCACCAGCCCATTTACATACAGCACAGTCATCAGACCAATAACATACAGCACAGGTACCAGCGCATTAACATACATCACTGTCACCAGTCCATTAACATACAGCACAGTCATCAGACTATTAACATACAGCACAGTCATCAGACCATGAACATACAGCACAGCCACCAGCGCAGTTACATACATCACAGTCACCAGTCCATTAACATACAGCACAGACATCAGACCATTAACATACAGCACAGTCATCAGTACAGTAACATACAGCACAGTCACCAGCCTATTAACATACAGCACAGTCATCAGACCATTAACACACAGCACAGTCATCAGTCCAGTCACATACAGCACAGTCACCAGCCCATTAACATACTGCACAGTCATCAGGCCATTAGCATACAGCACAGCCACCAGTCCAGTAACATACAGCAGTCACCAGCCCATTAACATACAGCACAGTCATCAGAGCATTAACATACATCACAGTCATCAGTCCAGTAACATACAGCACATCCACCAGCCAATTAACATACAGCACAGCCACCTGCCAATTAACATACAGCACAGTCACCAGTCCATTAACATACAGGACAGACACCAGCCCATTAACATACAGCACAGTCATCAGTCCATTAACATACAGCACAGTCATCAAGCATTAACATACAGCACTGTCACCAGGCCATTAAGATACAGCACAGCCACCAGGCCATTAACGCACAGCACAGTCATCAGTACATTAACATATGGCACAGTCACCCTCCCATTAACGTACAGCACTGTCATCAGTCTATTAACATACAGAACTTCCACTAGTCCTTTAACATACAGCACAGCCACCAGCCCATTAACATACAGCACAGTTATCATCCATTAACAAACAGCACAGTCACCAGTCCATTAACATAACACACAGTCATCAGCCCAGTCACATACAGCACAGCCACCTGTCCAGTAACATACAGCACAGCCACCAGTCCATTAACATAATGCACAGTCACCAGCCCAGTCACATACAGCACAGCCACCAGTCAATTTACATACAGGACAGTCATCAGACCATTAACGTACAGCACAGCCACCAGCGCATTAACATACATCACAGTCACCAGTCCATTAACATACAGCACAGTCATCCGACCATTAACATACAGCACAGTCATCAGACCATTAACATACAGCACAGTCACCTGTCCATTAACATACAGCACAGCCACCAGTCCATTTACAAACCGCACAGTCACCAGCCCAGTCACATACAGCACAGTCATCAGACCATTAACATACAGCACAGTCATCAGACCATGAACAAACAGCACAGTCATCAGTCCAGTCACATAGAGCACAGTCACCAGCCCATTAACATACTGCACAGTCATCAGAGCATTAACATACAGCACAGCCACCAGTCCAGTAACGTCCAGCACAGTCACCAGCATATTAACATACAGCACAGTCATCAGACCATTAACATACAGCACAGTCATCAGTGCATTAATATACAGCACAGTCATCAGTCCAGTAACATACAGCACTTCCACCAGCCAATTAACATACAGCACAGTCATCAGACCATTAACATACAGCACAGTCATCAGTCCAGTCACATACAGCACAGTCACCAGCCCATTAACATATTGCACAGTCATCAGACCATTAACATACAGCACAGGCACCAGTCCACTAACATACAGAAGTCACCAGACCATTAACATACAGCACAGTGATCAGACCATTAACATACAGCACAGTCATCAGTCCAGTAACATACAGCACATCCACCAGCCAATTAACATACAGCACAGCCACCAGCCAATTAACATATAGCACAGTCACCAGTCCGCTCACATACAGCACAGACACCAGCCCATTAAAATACAGCACAATCACCAGTACACTAACATACAGCACAGCCACCATTCCATTAACAAACAGCACAGTATCCAGAGCATTACCATACAGCACAGCCACCAGTCCATTAACATACAGACCAGCACAACACCTTTATCATACAGCACAGTCTTCATTCCATTAACATATGGCACAGTCACCTTCCCATTAATTTGCAGCACAATCATCAGTCCATTAACATACAGCACAGCCACAATTCCTTTTAAATACTGCACAGCCACAAGTCCATTACCGTACATTGCAGTCACCAGCCCATTAACATTCAGCACAGCCACTAGTCCAATAACATACATCACAGTCACCCTCCCATTATCATACAGCACAGCCAGCAGTCCATTAACATGCAGCACAGCCACCAGTCCAATATAGTACAACACAGTCATCAGTCCATTAACATTCAGCACTGCCACCAGTCCATTAACATACTGAACAGCCAGAAGTCCACTAACATACAGCACAGCCAAAAACCTTTAACATACAGCACAGTCACCCCTCCATTTACATACAGCATCATCAGTTCATTAACATACAGCACAGCCACCAGTCCATTAACAAACAGCACAGTCTTCGGTTCATTAACATAGAGCACAATCATCAGCCCATCAACATACAGCACAGTCATCAAGCAGTAACATACAGCACAGCCACTAGTCCATTAACATACAGCACAGTCACCAGCCCATTAACATACAGCACAGTCACAAGTCAATTAACATACAGCACAGTCACCAGCTCATTAACATACAGCACAGCCACCAGTCCATTAACATACAGCACAGTCACCAGCCCATTAACATACATCACAGCCACCAGGCCATTAACATACAGCACAGTCACCAGCCCATTAACATACAGCACAGCCACCAGGCCATTCACATACATTACAGCCACCAGGCCATTAACATACAGCACAACCACCAGTCCAATAACATACAGCACAGTCACCAGCCCATTAACATACATCACAGCCACCAGGCCATTAACATACAGCACAGTCACCAGTCCAGTCACATACAGCACAGTCACCAGCAAAGTCACATACATCACAGTCACCAGCCCATTAACTTACAGCACAGCCACCAGTCCATTAACATACAGCGCAGTCATCAGTCCATTAACATGCAGCACAGCCACCAGCCCATTAACATACATCACAGTCACCAGCCAGGTCACATACACCACAGGATCACTCCATTAACATACAGCACAGTCACCAGTCCATTAACATACAGCACAGTCATCAGTCCATTAACATACAGCGCAGTCATCAGTGCAATAACATACATCACAGTCACCAGCCCATTAACATACAGCACAGCCACCAGCCCATTAACATACATCACAGTCACCAGCCAGGTCACATACACCACAGGATCAGTCCATTAACATACAGCACAGTCACCAGTCCATTAACATACAGCACAGTCATCAGTCCATTAACATACAGCGCAGTCATCAGTGCAATAACATGCAGCACAGTCACCAGCCCATTAACATACAGCACAGTCACCAGTCCATTAACATACAGCACAGTCATCAGTCCATTAACATACAGCGCAGTCATCAGTCCATTAACATGCAGCACAGTCATCAGTCCATTAACATACAGCACAGTCATCAGTCCATTAACATACAGCGCAGTCATCAGTCCATTAACATGCAGCACATTCACCAGTCCATTAACATGCAGCACCGTCACCAGTCCATTAACATGCAGCACAGTCACCAGTCCATTAACATGCAGCACAGTCACCAGTCCATTAACATGCAGCACAGTCACCAGTCCATTAACATACAGCACATTCACCAGTCCATTAACATGCAGCACAGTCACCAGTCCATTAACATACAGCACAGTCATCAGTCCATTAACATGCAGCACAGTCACCAGTCCATTAACCTACAGCACAGTCACCAGTCCATTAACATGCAGCACAGTCACCAGTCCATTAACATGCAGCACAGACTCCAGCCCTTTAACGTACAGCACAGTCACCAGTCCAATAACGTACAGCACAGTCATCAGACCATTAACATACACCACAGCATCAGCCATTTAACATACAGCACAGTCATCAGTCCATTAGCATACAGCGCAGTCATCAGTCCATTAACATACAGCACAGTCAACGGCCCAGTCACATACACCACAGCATCAGTCCATTAACATACAGCACAGTCACCAGCCCAGTCACATACACCATAGCATCAGCCCATTAACATACAGCACAGTCACCAGTCCATTAACATACAGCACAGCCACATGTCCATTAACATACAGCACAGCCACATGTCCATTAACATACAGCACAGCCACATGTCCATTAACATACAGCACAGCCACCTGTCCATTAACATACAGCACAGCCACCAATCCATTAACATACAGCACAGCCACCTGTCCATTAACATACAGCACAGCCACCAGTCCATTAACACACAGCACAGCCACCTGTCCATTAACATACAGCACAGCCACCAGTCCATTAACATACAGCACAGCCACCTGTCCATTAACATACAGCACAGCCACCAGTCCATTAACATACAGCACAGCCACATGTCCATTAACATACAGCACAGTCACCAGTCCTTTAACATACAGCACAGCCACCAGTCAGTTTACGTACAGCACAGCCACCAGTCCATTAACATACAGCACAGCCACCAGTTCATTAAAATAAAGCACAGTCATCAGTCCATTGACATACAGCACAGTCACCAGTCCATTAACATACAGCACAGCCACCAGGCCAACAAAATGCAGCACAGTCACCAGTCCATTAACATACAGCACGGTCCCCATCCCATTCACAATTCAGCACAGTCACCAGCCCATTAACAGACAGCACAGCCACCAGTCCATTAACATACAGCACAGCCTCCAGACCATTAACATACAGCACAGCCACCAGTCCATTAACATACAGCACGGTCACCATTCCATTAACATACAGCACGGTCACCAGTCCATTAACATACAGCACAGCCACCAGTCCATTAACATACAGCACAGCCACCAGTCCATTAACATACAGCACAGCCACCAGACCATTAACATACAGCACAGTCACTAGACCATAGACATACAGCACAGTCACCTTTCCATGAACATATAGAAGCATCACCAGCCCATTAACATTGAGAACAGCACCTCGCCCATTTAAAAACATCACAACAAAAATTCAATTAACATACAGCACAGCCACCAATCCATTAACATACAGCACAGCCACCAGTCCATTAACATACAGCACAGACATCAGTCCATTAACATACAGCACAGTCATCAGTACAGTAACATACAGCACAGTCACTAGCCTATTAACATACAGCACCGTCATCAGACCATTAACACACAGCACAGTCATCAGTCCAGTCACATACAGCACAGTCACCAGCCCATTAACATACTGCACAGTCATCAGACCATCAGCATACAGCACAGCCACCAGTCCAGTAACATACAGCAGTCACCAGCCCATTAACATACAGCACAGTCATCAGACCATTAACATACAGCACAGTCATCAGAGCATTAACATACATCACAGTCATCGGTCCAGTAACATACAGCACATCCACCAGCCAATTAACATACAGCACAGCCACCTGCCAATTAACATACAGCACAGTCACCAGTCCATTAACATACAGGACAGACACCAGCTTATTAACATACAGCACAGTTATCATCCATTAACATACAGCACAGACACCAGTCCATTAACATACAGCACAGCCACCTGTCCATTAACATACAGCACAGCCACCTGTCCATTAACATACAGCACAGCCACCAGTCCATTTTAGTACAGCACAGTCATCAGTCCATTAACATACCGCACAGCCAAAATTCCTTTAACATACAGCACAGCCACCTGTCCATTAACATACAGCACAGCCACCAGTCCATTAACATACAGATCAGCCACCAATCCGTTAACATGCAGCACAGCCACCAGTCCATTAACATACAGAACAGCCACTAGGCCATTAACATACAGCACAGCAAATGTCCATTAACATACAGCACAGCCACCTGTCCATTAACAACCAGCTCATTCACCAGCCCAGTCACATACGGCACAGTCACCACCCCAGTCACATACAGCAGTCATCAGACCATTAACATACAGCACAGCGACCAGTCCATTAACATACAGCACAGCCATCAGTCCAGTCACATACATCACAGTCACCAGCCCATTAACATAAAGCACAGTCACCAGCCCATTAAAATACAGCACAGTCACCAGCCCATTAACATACAGCACAGTCACCAGCCCATTAAAATACAGCACAGTCACCTGCCCATTAACATACAGCACAGTCATCAAACATTAACATACAGCACGGCCAGCAGCCCAGTCACAGACAGCACAGTCACCAGCCCATTAACATAAAGCACAGTCACCAGCCCATTAACATACAGCACAGTCACCAGCACATTAACATACAGCACAGCCACCAGTCCATTAACATACAGCACAGCCACCAGTCCAGTAACATACAGCACAGCCACCAGTCCATTCACATACAGCGCAGTCACCAGTCCATTAACAAACACCACAGTCACTATTTCATTAACATGCAGCACAGCCACCAGTCCATTAACATACTGCACAGTCATCATTCCATTAACATACAGCACAGCCACCAGCCCTTTAACAAACATCACAGTCACCAGCCCATTAACATACTTCACAGCCACCAGGCCATAAACATACATCACAGCCACCAGGCCATTAACATACAGCACAGTCATCAGACCATTAACATACAGCACAGTCATCAGACCATTAACATACAGCACAGCCACCAGACCTTTAACATACAGCACAGTCATCAGTCCATTAACAAACAGCACAGCCACCAGTCCATTAACGTACAGCACAGTCATCAGCACATTAACATACATCACAGCCACCAGCCCATTAACATACATCACAGCCACCAGACCATTAACATACATCACAACCACCAGTCGATTAACATAGAGCAGTCATCAGACCATTAACATGCAGCACAGTCACCAGTGCATTAACATACAGCACAGTCACCAGTCCATTAACATATATCACAGCCACCAGTCCATTAACATTCAGCACAGTCATCAGTCCTGTCACAGACAGCACAGTCACCAGTCCATTAACATACAGCACAGTCATCAGACCATTAACATGCAGCACAGTCACCAGTGCATTAACATACAGCACAGTCACCAGTCCATTAACATATATCACAGCCACCAGTCCATTAACATTCAGCACAGTCATCAGTCCTGTCACAGACAGCACAGTCACCAGTCCATTAACATACAGCACAGTCATCAGACCATTAACATACAGCACAGTCATCAGCCCATTAACATACAGCACAGTCATCAGTCCAGTCACATACAGCACAGTCACCAGCCCATTAACATACTGCACAGTCATCAGGCCATTAACATACAGCACAGCCACCAGTCCAGTAACATACAGCACAGTCAACAGCCCATTAACATACAGCACAGTCATCAGACCATTAACATACAGCACAATCATCAGAGATTTAACATACAGCACAGTCATCAGTCCAGTAACATACAGCACATCCACCAGCCAATTAACATACAGCACAGCCACCAGCCAATTAACATACAGGACAGTCACCAGACCATTAACATACAGCACAGACACCAGACCATTAACATACAGCACAATCACCAGTCCAGTAACATACAGCACAGCCACCATCCCATTAAAATACAGCACAGTCATCAGACCTTTAACATACTGCACAGTCATCAGTCCATTAGCATACAGCACAGTCATCAACCATTAACATACAGCTCAGTCACCAGTCCATTAACATACAGCACTGTCACCAGTCCATTAAGATACAGCACAGCCACCAAGCCATTAACGTACAGCACAGTACATTAACATACGGCACAGTCACCCTCCCATTAACATACAGCACAGTCACCAGTCTAATAACATACCGCACAGTCACCAGCCCAGTCTCATACAGCACAGCCACCTGGCCATTAACATACAGCACAGCCACCAGTCCATTAATATACTGCACAGTCACCAGCCCAGTCACATACAGCACAGCCACCAGTCCTTTAACTTACATCACAGCCACCAGCCCATTTACATACAGCACAGTCATCAGACCAATAACATACAGCACAGGTACCAGCGCATTAACATACATCACTGTCACCAGTCCATTAACATACAGCACAGTCATCAGACTATTAACATACAGCACAGTCATCAGACCATGAACATACAGCACAGCCACCAGCGCAGTTACATACATCACAGTCACCAGTCCATTAACATACAGCACAGACATCAGACCATTAACATACAGCACAGTCATCAGTACAGTAACATACAGCACAGTCACCAGCCTATTAACATACAGCACAGTCATCAGACCATTAACACACAGCACAGTCATCAGTCCAGTCACATACAGCACAGTCACCAGCCCATTAACATACTGCACAGTCATCAGGCCATTAGCATACAGCACAGCCACCAGTCCAGTAACATACAGCAGTCACCAGCCCATTAACATACAGCACAGTCATCAGAGCATTAACATACATCACAGTCATCAGTCCAGTAACATACAGCACATCCACCAGCCAATTAACATACAGCACAGCCACCTGCCAATTAACATACAGCACAGTCACCAGTCCATTAACATACAGGACAGACACCAGCCCATTAACATACAGCACAGTCATCAGTCCATTAACATACAGCACAGTCATCAAGCATTAACATACAGCACTGTCACCAGGCCATTAAGATACAGCACAGCCACCAGGCCATTAACGCACAGCACAGTCATCAGTACATTAACATATGGCACAGTCACCCTCCCATTAACGTACAGCACTGTCATCAGTCTATTAACATACAGAACTTCCACTAGTCCTTTAACATACAGCACAGCCACCAGCCCATTAACATACAGCACAGTTATCATCCATTAACAAACAGCACAGTCACCAGTCCATTAACATAACACACAGTCATCAGCCCAGTCACATACAGCACAGCCACCTGTCCAGTAACATACAGCACAGCCACCAGTCCATTAACATAATGCACAGTCACCAGCCCAGTCACATACAGCACAGCCACCAGTCAATTTACATACAGGACAGTCATCAGACCATTAACGTACAGCACAGCCACCAGCGCATTAACATACATCACAGTCACCAGTCCATTAACATACAGCACAGTCATCCGACCATTAACATACAGCACAGTCATCAGACCATTAACATACAGCACAGTCACCTGTCCATTAACATACAGCACAGCCACCAGTCCATTTACAAACCGCACAGTCACCAGCCCAGTCACATACAGCACAGTCATCAGACCATTAACATACAGCACAGTCATCAGACCATGAACAAACAGCACAGTCATCAGTCCAGTCACATAGAGCACAGTCACCAGCCCATTAACATACTGCACAGTCATCAGAGCATTAACATACAGCACAGCCACCAGTCCAGTAACGTCCAGCACAGTCACCAGCATATTAACATACAGCACAGTCATCAGACCATTAACATACAGCACAGTCATCAGTGCATTAATATACAGCACAGTCATCAGTCCAGTAACATACAGCACTTCCACCAGCCAATTAACATACAGCACAGTCATCAGACCATTAACATACAGCACAGTCATCAGTCCAGTCACATACAGCACAGTCACCAGCCCATTAACATATTGCACAGTCATCAGACCATTAACATACAGCACAGGCACCAGTCCACTAACATACAGAAGTCACCAGACCATTAACATACAGCACAGTCGTCAGACCATTAACATACAGCACAGTGATCAGAGCATTAACATACAGCACAGTCATCAGTCCAGTAACATACAGCACATCCACCAGCCAATTAACATACAGCACAGCCACCAGCCAATTAACATATAGCACAGTCACCAGTCCGCTCACATACAGCACAGACACCAGCCCATTAAAATACAGCACAATCACCAGTACACTAACATACAGCACAGCCACCATTCCATTAACAAACAGCACAGTATCCAGAGCATTACCATACAGCACAGCCACCAGTCCATTAACATACAGACCAGCACAACACCTTTATCATACAGCACAGTCTTCATTCCATTAACATATGGCACAGTCACCTTCCCATTAATTTGCAGCACAATCATCAGTCCATTAACATACAGCACAGCCACAATTCCTTTTAAATACTGCACAGCCACAAGTCCATTACCGTACATTGCAGTCACCAGCCCATTAACATTCAGCACAGCCACTAGTCCAATAACATACATCACAGTCACCCTCCCATTATCATACAGCACAGCCAGCAGTCCATTAACATGCAGCACAGCCACCAGTCCAATATAGTACAACACAGTCATCAGTCCATTAACATTCAGCACTGCCACCAGTCCATTAACATACTGAACAGCCAGAAGTCCACTAACATACAGCACAGCCAAAAACCTTTAACATACAGCACAGTCACCCCTCCATTTACATACAGCATCATCAGTTCATTAACATACAGCACAGCCACCAGTCCATTAACAAACAGCACAGTCTTCGGTTCATTAACATAGAGCACAATCATCAGCCCATCAACATACAGCACAGTCATCAAGCAGTAACATACAGCACAGCCACTAGTCCATTAACATACAGCACAGTCACCAGCCCATTAACATACAGCACAGTCACAAGTCAATTAACATACAGCACAGTCACCAGCCTATTAACATACAGCACAGTCATCAGACCATTAACACACAGCACAGTCATCAGTCCAGTCACATACAGCACAGTCACCAGCCCATTAACATACTGCACAGTCATCAGGCCATTAGCATACAGCACAGCCACCAGTCCAGTAACATACAGCAGTCACCAGCCCATTAACATACAGCACAGTCATCAGAGCATTAACATACATCACAGTCATCAGTCCAGTAACATACAGCACATCCACCAGCCAATTAACATACAGCACAGCCACCTGCCAATTAACATACAGCACAGTCACCAGTCCATTAACATACAGGACAGACACCAGCCCATTAACATACAGCACAGTCATCAGTCCATTAACATACAGCACAGTCATCAAGCATTAACATACAGCACTGTCACCAGGCCATTAAGATACAGCACAGCCACCAGGCCATTAACGCACAGCACAGTCATCAGTACATTAACATATGGCACAGTCACCCTCCCATTAACGTACAGCACTGTCATCAGTCTATTAACATACAGAACTTCCACTAGTCCTTTAACATACAGCACAGCCACCAGCCCATTAACATACAGCACAGTTATCATCCATTAACAAACAGCACAGTCACCAGTCCATTAACATAACACACAGTCATCAGCCCAGTCACATACAGCACAGCCACCTGTCCAGTAACATACAGCACAGCCACCAGTCCATTAACATAATGCACAGTCACCAGCCCAGTCACATACAGCACAGCCACCAGTCAATTTACATACAGGACAGTCATCAGACCATTAACGTACAGCACAGCCACCAGCGCATTAACATACATCACAGTCACCAGTCCATTAACATACAGCACAGTCATCCGACCATTAACATACAGCACAGTCATCAGACCATTAACATACAGCACAGTCACCTGTCCATTAACATACAGCACAGCCACCAGTCCATTTACAAACCGCACAGTCACCAGCCCAGTCACATACAGCACAGTCATCAGACCATTAACATACAGCACAGTCATCAGACCATGAACAAACAGCACAGTCATCAGTCCAGTCACATAGAGCACAGTCACCAGCCCATTAACATACTGCACAGTCATCAGAGCATTAACATACAGCACAGCCACCAGTCCAGTAACGTCCAGCACAGTCACCAGCATATTAACATACAGCACAGTCATCAGACCATTAACATACAGCACAGTCATCAGTGCATTAATATACAGCACAGTCATCAGTCCAGTAACATACAGCACTTCCACCAGCCAATTAACATACAGCACAGTCATCAGACCATTAACATACAGCACAGTCATCAGTCCAGTCACATACAGCACAGTCACCAGCCCATTAACATATTGCACAGTCATCAGACCATTAACATACAGCACAGGCACCAGTCCACTAACATACAGAAGTCACCAGACCATTAACATACAGCACAGTCGTCAGACCATTAACATACAGCACAGTGATCAGAGCATTAACATACAGCACAGTCATCAGTCCAGTAACATACAGCACATCCACCAGCCAATTAACATACAGCACAGCCACCAGCCAATTAACATATAGCACAGTCACCAGTCCGCTCACATACAGCACAGACACCAGCCCATTAAAATACAGCACAATCACCAGTACACTAACATACAGCACAGCCACCATTCCATTAACAAACAGCACAGTATCCAGAGCATTACCATACAGCACAGCCACCAGTCCATTAACATACAGACCAGCACAACACCTTTATCATACAGCACAGTCTTCATTCCATTAACATATGGCACAGTCACCTTCCCATTAATTTGCAGCACAATCATCAGTCCATTAACATACAGCACAGCCACAATTCCTTTTAAATACTGCACAGCCACAAGTCCATTACCGTACATTGCAGTCACCAGCCCATTAACATTCAGCACAGCCACTAGTCCAATAACATACATCACAGTCACCCTCCCATTATCATACAGCACAGCCAGCAGTCCATTAACATGCAGCACAGCCACCAGTCCAATATAGTACAACACAGTCATCAGTCCATTAACATTCAGCACTGCCACCAGTCCATTAACATACTGAACAGCCAGAAGTCCACTAACATACAGCACAGCCAAAAACCTTTAACATACAGCACAGTCACCCCTCCATTTACATACAGCATCATCAGTTCATTAACATACAGCACAGCCACCAGTCCATTAACAAACAGCACAGTCTTCGGTTCATTAACATAGAGCACAATCATCAGCCCATCAACATACAGCACAGTCATCAAGCAGTAACATACAGCACAGCCACTAGTCCATTAACATACAGCACAGTCACCAGCCCATTAACATACAGCACAGTCACAAGTCAATTAACATACAGCACAGTCACCAGCCTATTAACATACAGCACAGTCATCAGACCATTAACACACAGCACAGTCATCAGTCCAGTCACATACAGCACAGTCACCAGCCCATTAACATACTGCACAGTCATCAGGCCATTAGCATACAGCACAGCCACCAGTCCAGTAACATACAGCAGTCACCAGCCCATTAACATACAGCACAGTCATCAGAGCATTAACATACATCACAGTCATCAGTCCAGTAACATACAGCACATCCACCAGCCAATTAACATACAGCACAGCCACCTGCCAATTAACATACAGCACAGTCACCAGTCCATTAACATACAGGACAGACACCAGCCCATTAACATACAGCACAGTCATCAGTCCATTAACATACAGCACAGTCATCAAGCATTAACATACAGCACTGTCACCAGGCCATTAAGATACAGCACAGCCACCAGGCCATTAACGCACAGCACAGTCATCAGTACATTAACATATGGCACAGTCACCCTCCCATTAACGTACAGCACTGTCATCAGTCTATTAACATACAGAACTTCCACTAGTCCTTTAACATACAGCACAGCCACCAGCCCATTAACATACAGCACAGTTATCATCCATTAACAAACAGCACAGTCACCAGTCCATTAACATAACACACAGTCATCAGCCCAGTCACATACAGCACAGCCACCTGTCCAGTAACATACAGCACAGCCACCAGTCCATTAACATAATGCACAGTCACCAGCCCAGTCACATACAGCACAGCCACCAGTCAATTTACATACAGGACAGTCATCAGACCATTAACGTACAGCACAGCCACCAGCGCATTAACATACATCACAGTCACCAGTCCATTAACATACAGCACAGTCATCCGACCATTAACATACAGCACAGTCATCAGACCATTAACATACAGCACAGTCACCTGTCCATTAACATACAGCACAGCCACCAGTCCATTTACAAACCGCACAGTCACCAGCCCAGTCACATACAGCACAGTCATCAGACCATTAACATACAGCACAGTCATCAGACCATGAACAAACAGCACAGTCATCAGTCCAGTCACATAGAGCACAGTCACCAGCCCATTAACATACTGCACAGTCATCAGAGCATTAACATACAGCACAGCCACCAGTCCAGTAACGTCCAGCACAGTCACCAGCATATTAACATACAGCACAGTCATCAGACCATTAACATACAGCACAGTCATCAGTGCATTAATATACAGCACAGTCATCAGTCCAGTAACATACAGCACTTCCACCAGCCAATTAACATACAGCACAGTCATCAGACCATTAACATACAGCACAGTCATCAGTCCAGTCACATACAGCACAGTCACCAGCCCATTAACATATTGCACAGTCATCAGACCATTAACATACAGCACAGGCACCAGTCCACTAACATACAGAAGTCACCAGACCATTAACATACAGCACAGTCGTCAGACCATTAACATACAGCACAGTGATCAGAGCATTAACATACAGCACAGTCATCAGTCCAGTAACATACAGCACATCCACCAGCCAATTAACATACAGCACAGCCACCAGCCAATTAACATATAGCACAGTCACCAGTCCGCTCACATACAGCACAGACACCAGCCCATTAAAATACAGCACAATCACCAGTACACTAACATACAGCACAGCCACCATTCCATTAACAAACAGCACAGTATCCAGAGCATTACCATACAGCACAGCCACCAGTCCATTAACATACAGACCAGCACAACACCTTTATCATACAGCACAGTCTTCATTCCATTAACATATGGCACAGTCACCTTCCCATTAATTTGCAGCACAATCATCAGTCCATTAACATACAGCACAGCCACAATTCCTTTTAAATACTGCACAGCCACAAGTCCATTACCGTACATTGCAGTCACCAGCCCATTAACATTCAGCACAGCCACTAGTCCAATAACATACATCACAGTCACCCTCCCATTATCATACAGCACAGCCAGCAGTCCATTAACATGCAGCACAGCCACCAGTCCAATATAGTACAACACAGTCATCAGTCCATTAACATTCAGCACTGCCACCAGTCCATTAACATACTGAACAGCCAGAAGTCCACTAACATACAGCACAGCCAAAAACCTTTAACATACAGCACAGTCACCCCTCCATTTACATACAGCATCATCAGTTCATTAACATACAGCACAGCCACCAGTCCATTAACAAACAGCACAGTCTTCGGTTCATTAACATAGAGCACAATCATCAGCCCATCAACATACAGCACAGTCATCAAGCAGTAACATACAGCACAGCCACTAGTCCATTAACATACAGCACAGTCACCAGCCCATTAACATACAGCACAGTCACAAGTCAATTAACATACAGCACAGTCACCAGCTCATTAACATACAGCACAGCCACCAGTCCATTAACATACAGCACAGTCACCAGCCCATTAACATGCAGCACAGCCACCAGCCCATTAACATACATCACAGTCACCAGCCAGGTCACATACACCACAGGATCACTCCATTAACATACAGCACAGTCACCAGTCCATTAACATACAGCACAGTCATCAGTCCATTAACATACAGCGCAGTCATCAGTGCAATAACATACATCACAGTCACCAGCCCATTAACATACAGCACAGTCACCAGACCATTAACATACAGCACAGTCATCAGTCCATTAACATACAGCGCAGTCATCAGTGCAATAACATGCAGCACAGTCACCAGCCCATTAACATACAGCACAGTCACCAGTCCATTAACATACAGCACAGTCATCAGTCCATTAACATACAGCGCAGTCATCAGTCCATTAACATGCAGCACAGTCATCAGTCCATTAACATACAGCACAGTCATCAGTCCATTAACATACAGCGCAGTCATCAGTCCATTAACATGCAGCACATTCACCAGTCCATTAACATGCAGCACCGTCACCAGTCCATTAACATGCAGCACAGTCACCAGTCCATTAACATGCAGCACAGTCACCAGTCCATTAACATGCAGCACCATTACCAGTCCATTAACATGCAGCACAGCCACCAGTCCATTAACATACAGCACAGTCACCAGTCCATTAACATGCAGCACAGTCACCAGTCCATTAACATGCAGCACAGTCACCAGTCCATTAACATACAGCACATTCACCAGTCCATTAACATGCAGCACAGTCACCAGTCCATTAACATACAGCACAGTCATCAGTCCATTAACATGCAGCACAGTCACCAGTCCATTAACCTACAGCACAGTCACCAGTCCATTAACATGCAGCACAGTCACCAGTCCATTAACATGCAGCACAGACTCCAGCCCTTTAACGTACAGCACAGTCACCAGTCCAATAACGTACAGCACAGTCATCAGACCATTAACATACACCACAGCATCAGCCATTTAACATACAGCACAGTCATCAGTCCATTAGCATACAGCGCAGTCATCAGTCCATTAACATACAGCACAGTCAACGGCCCAGTCACATACACCACAGCATCAGTCCATTAACATACAGCACAGTCACCAGCCCAGTCACATACACCACAGCATCAGCCCATTAACATACAGCACAGTCACCAGTCCATTAACATACAGCACAGCCACATGTCCATTAACATACAGCACAGCCACATGTCCATTAACATACAGCACAGCCACATGTCCATTAACATACAGCACAGCCACCTGTCCATTAACATACAGCACAGCCACCAATCCATTAACATACAGCACAGCCACCTGTCCATTAACATACAGCACAGCCACCAGTCCATTAACACACAGCACAGCCACCTGTCCATTAACATACAGCACAGCCACCAGTCCATTAACATACAGCACAGCCACCTGTCCATTAACATACAGCACAGCCACCAGTCCATTAACATACAGCACAGCCACATGTCCATTAACATACAGCACAGCCACCTGTCCATTAACATACAGCACAGCCACCAGTCCATTAACATACAGCACAGCCACCAGTCCATTTTAGAACAGCACAGTCATCAGTCCATTAACACACAGCACAGCCAAAAATGCCTTTAACATACAACACAGCCACCTGTCCATTAACATACAGCACAGCCACCAGTCCATTAACATACAGAACAGCCACCAAACCTTTAACATGCAGCACAGCCACCAGTCCATTAACATACTTCACAGCCACTAGACCATTAACATACAGCACATTCACCAGCCCAGTCACATACGGCACAGTCACCACCCCAGTCACATACAGCACTGTCACCAGTCCATTAACAGGCAACACAGCGACCAGTCCATTAACATACAGCACAGCCACCAGTCCAGTCACATACATCACAGTCAATAGCCCAATAACATAAAGCACAGTCACCAGCCCATTAACATGCTGCACAGTCACCAGCCCGTTAACATAAAGCACAGTCAACAGCCCATTAAAATACAGCACAGTCACCAGCCCATTAACATACAGCACAGTCACCAGTCCATTAAAATACGGCACAGTCACGCTCCCATTAATGTACAGCACAGTCATCAATCTATTAACATACAGAACAGACACTAGCTCTTTAACATACAGCACAGCCACCAGCCCATTAACATACAGCACGGCCACCAGTCCATTAACATACCGCACAGTCAACAGCCCAGTCACATACAGCACAGCCACCAGCGCTTTAACATACATCACAGCCACCAGCCCATTAAGATACAGCACAGTCACCAGCCCATTAACATACAGCAGACTCACTAGTCCATTAACATACAGCACAGTCATCAGACCATTAACATACAGCACACTCATCAGACCATTAACATACAGCACAGCCACCATTGCATTAACATACATGACAGTCACCAGTCCATTAACATACAGCACACTCATAAGACCATTAACATACAGCACAGTCATCAGTCCAGTCACATACAGCACAGTCACCAGCCCAGCCACATACAGCACAGCCAACTATCCATTAACATACAGCACAGTCATCAGACCATTAACATACAGCACAGCCACCAGCCCGTTAATATACAGCAGAGTCACCAGTCCATTAACATACAGCACAGTCATCAGACCATTAACATGCAGCACAGCCACCAGCGCATTATCATACATCACAGCCACCAGTCCATTAAGATACAGCACAGTCACCAGCCCATTAGCATACAGCAGACTCACTAGTCCATTAACATACAGGACAGTCATCAGACCATTAACATACAGCACACTCATCAGACCATTAACATACAGCACAGCCACCAGCGCATTAACATACATGACAGTCATCAGTCCATTAACATATGGCACACTCATAAGACCATTAACATACAGCACAGTCATCAGTCCAGTCACATACAGCACAGTCACCAGCCCTGTCACATACAGCACAGCCAACTGTCCATTAACATTCAGCACAGCCACCAGTCCATTAACATACCGCACAGTCACCAGCCCAGTCACATACAGTACAGCCACCTGTCCATTAACATACAGCACAGCCACCAGTCCATTAACATACCGCACAGTCACCAGCCCAGTCACATACAGCACAGCCACCAGTCCATTAACATACATTCCAGCCACCAGTCCATTTACATACAGCACAGTCATCAGACCATTAACATACAGCACAGCCCCCAGCGCATTAACATACATCACAGTCACCAGTCCATTAACATACAGCACAGTCATCAGACCATTAACATACAGAACAGTCATCAGACCATTAACATACAGCACAGCCACCAGCGCATTAACATACATCACAGTCACCAGTCCATTAAAATACAGGACAGTCATCAAACCATTAACATACAGCACAGTCATCAGTCCAGTAAGATACAGTACAGTCACCAGCCTATTAACATACAGCACAGTCATCAGACCATTAACATACAGCACAGCCACCAGTCCAGTAACATACAGCAAAGTCACCAGCACATTAACATACAGCACAGTCATCAGACCATTAACATACAGCACAGTCATCAGAGCATTAATATACGGCACAGTCATCAGTCCAGTTACATACAGCACAGTCATCAGACCATTAACATACAGCACAGCCACCAGCGCATTAACATACATCACATTCACCAGTCCATTAACATACAGCACAGTCACCAGCACAGTCACATACAGCACTGCCACCAGTCCATTAACATACATCACAGCCACCAGCCCATTAACATACAGCACAGTCATCAGACCATTAACATACAGCACAGCCACCAGCGCATTAACATACATCACAGTCACCAGTCCATTTACATACAGCACAGTCATCAGACCATTAACATACAGCACAGTCATCAGTCCAGTAACATACAGCACAGTCACCAGCCTATTAACATACAGCACAGTAATCAGACCATTAACATACAGCACCGACATCAGTCCAGTCACATACAGCACAGTCAATAGCCCATTAAATACTGCACAGTCATCAGACCAGTAACATACAGCACAGTCACCAGTCCATTAACATACAGCACCGTCTTCAGTCCAGTCACATACAGCACAGTCACCAGCCCATTAAATACTGCACAGTCATGAGACCAGTAACATACAGCACAGTCACCAGTCCATTTACATACAGCACAGTCACCAGCCCATTAACATACAGCACAGTCATCTGACCATTTACATACAGCACAGTTACCAGACCATTAAATACTGCACAGTCATCAGACCATTAACATATAGCACAGTCATCAGACCATTAACATACTGCACTGTCATCAGTCCAGTAACATACAGCACAGCCACCAGCCCATTAACATACAGCACAGCCACCAGTCCATTAACATAAAGCACAGTCACCAGTCCATTAACATACAGCACAGACACCAGCCCATTAACATACAGCACAGTCACCAGTACAGTAAAATACAGCACAGCCACCATCCCATTAACATACAGCACAGTCATCAGACCATTAACATAGAGCACAGTCACCATCCAAGTCACATACAGCACAGTCACCAGTCCATTAACAAACAGAACAGTCATCAGTCCATTAACATACAGCACAGTCATCAAGCATTAACATACAGCAAAGTCACCAGTCCATTAACGTACAGCATAGCCACCAGGCCATTAACATAGAGCACAGTCATCAGTCCATTAACATACGGCACAGTCACCCTCCCATTAACGTACAGCACAGTCATCAGTCTATTAACATACAGAACAGACACTAGCCCTTTAACATACAGCACAGCCACCAGCCCATTAACATACAGCACGGCCACCAGTCCATTAACATACCGCACAGTCAACAGCCCAGTCACATACAGCACAGCCACCAGCCCATTAACATATATCACAGCCACCAGTCCATTAAGATACAGCACAGTCATCAGACCATTAACATACAGCACAGTCATCAGACCATTAACAAACAGCACAGTCATCAGTCCAGTCACATACAGGACAGTCACCCTCCCATTAACATTCTGCACAGTCATCAGACCATTAACATAGAGCACAGCCACCAGTCCAGTAACATACAGCACAGTCACCAGCACATTAACATACAGCACAATCATCAGACCATTAACATACAGCACAGTCATCAGAGCATTAATATACGGCACAGTCACCAGTCCAGTTACATACAGCACAGTCATCAGACCATTAACATACAGCACAGCCACCAGCGCATTAACATACATCACAGTCACCAGTCCATTAACATACAGCACAGTCACCAGCACAGTCACATGCAGCACAGCCACCAGTCCATTAACATACATCACAGCCACCAGGCCATTAACATACAGCACAGCCACCAGCGCATTAACATACATCACAGTCACCCGTCCATTTACATACAGCACAGTCATCAGACCATTAACATACAGCACAGTCATCAGTCCAGTAACATACAGCACAGTCACCAGTCTATTTACATACAGCACAGTCACCAGCCCATTAACATACAGCACAGTCATCAGACCATTTACATACACCACAGTCACCAGCCCATTAAATACTGCACAGTCATCAGACCATTAACATATAGCACAGTCATCAGAGCATTAACATACAGCACTGTCATCAGAGCATTAACATACAGCACTGTCATCAGTCCAGTAACATACAGCACAGCCACCAGCCCATTAACATAAAGCACAGTCACCAGCCCATTAACATACTGCACAGACACCAGCACATTAACATACAGTACAGTCACCAGTACAGTAAAATACAGCACAGCCACCATTCCATTAACATACAGCACAGTCATCAGACCATTAACATAGAGCACAGTCACCATCCAAGTCACATACAGCACAGTCACCAGTCCATTAACAAACAGAACAGTCATCAGTCCATTAACATGCAGCACAGTCATCAAGCATTAACATACAGCAAAGTCACCAGTCCATTAATGTACAGCAGTGTCACCAGTCCATTAAGATACAGCACAGCCACCAGGCCATTAACATAGAGCACAGTCATCAGTCCATTAAATACTGCACAGTCACCCTCCCATTAATGTACAGCACAGTCATCAATCTATTAACATACAGAACAGACACTAGCTCTTTAACATACAGCACAGCCACCAGCCCATTAACATACAGCACGGCCACCAGTCCATTAACATACCGCACAGTCAACAGCCCAGTCACATACAGCACAGCCACCAGCGCTTTAACATACATCACAGCCACCAGTCCATTAAGATACAGCACAGTCACCAGCCCATTAACATACAGCAGAGTCACTAGTCCATTAACATACAGCACAGTCATCAGACCATTAACATATAGCACAGTCATCAGAGCATTAACATACAGCACTGTCATCAGTCCAGTAACATACAGCACAGCCACCAGCCCATTAACATACATCGCAGTCACCAGTCCATTAACATACAGGACAGTCCTCAGACCATTAACATACAGCACAGTCATCAGTCCAGTAAGTTACAGCACAGTCACCAGCCTATTAACATACAGCACAGTCATCAGACCATTAACAAACAGCACAGTCATCAGTCCAGTCACATACAGCACAGTCACCCTCCCATTAACATTCTGCACAGTCATCAGACCATTAAAATACAGCACAGCCACCAGTCCAGTAACATACAGCACAGTCACCAGCACATTAACATACAGCACAGTCATCAGACCATTAACATACAGCACAGTCATCAGAGCATTAATATACGGCACAGTCATCAGTCCAGTAAACATACAGCACAGTCACCAGCCTATTAACATACAGCACAGACATCAGACCATTAACATACAGCACCGTCATCAGTCCAGTCACATACAGCACAGTCACCAGCCCATTAAATACTGCACAGTCATCAGACCAGTAACATACAGCACAGTCACCAGTCCATTTACATACAGCACAGTCACCAGCCCATTAACATACAGCACAGTCATCAGACCATTTACATACAGCACAGTTACCAGCCCATTAAATACTGCACAGTCATCAGACCATTAACATATAGCACAGTCATCAGACCATTAACATACAGCACTGTCATCAGTCCAGTAACATACAGCACAGCCACCAGCCCATTCACATACAGCACAGCCACCAGACCATTAACATAAAGCACAGTCACCAGTCCATTAACATACAGCACAGACACCAGCCCATTAACATACAGCACAGTCACCAGTACAGTAAAATACAGCACAGCCACCATCCCATTAACATACAGCACAGTCATCAGACCATTAACATAGAGCACAGTCACCATCCAAGTCACATACAGCACAGTCACCAGTCCATTAACAAACAGAACAGTCATCAGTCCATTAACATACAGCAAAGTCATCAAGCATTAACATACAGCAAAGTCACCAGTCCATTAACGTACAGCACAGCCACCAGGCCATTAACATAGAGCACAGTCATCAGTCCATTAACATACGGCACAGTCACCCTCCCATTAACGTACAGCACAGTCATCAGTCTATTAACATACAGAACAGACACTAGCCCTTTAACATACAGCACAGCCACCAGCCCATTAACATACAGCACGGCCACCAGTCCATTAACATACCGCACAGTCAACAGCCCAGTCACATACAGCACAGCCACCAGCCCATTAACATACATCACAGCCACCAGTCCATTAAGATACAGCACAGTCACCAGCCCATTAACATACAGCAGACTCACTAGTCCATTAACATACAGCACAGTCATCAGACCATTAACATACAGCACAGTCATCAGACCATTAACAAACAGCACAGTCATCAGTCCAGTCACATACAGGACAGTCACCCTCCCATTAACATTCTGCACAGTCATCAGACCATTAACATAGAGCACAGCCACCAGTCCAGTAACATACAGCACAGTCACCAGCACATTAACATACAGCACAATCATCAGACCATTAACATACAGCACAGTCATCAGAGCATTAATATACGGCACAGTCACCAGTCCAGTTACATACAGCACAGTCATCAGACCATTAACATACAGCACAGCCACCAGCGCATTAACATACATCACAGTCACCAGTCCATTAACATACAGCACAGTCACCAGCACAGTCACATGCAGCACAGCCACCAGTCCATTAACATACATCACAGCCACCAGGCCATTAACATACAGCACAGCCACCAGCGCATTAACATACATCACAGTCACCCGTCCATTTACATACAGCACAGTCATCAGACCATTAACATACAGCACAGTCATCAGTCCAGTAACATACAGCACAGTCACCAGTCTATTTACATACAGCACAGTCACCAGCCCATTAACATACAGCACAGTCATCAGACCATTTACATACACCACAGTCACCAGCCCATTAAATACTGCACAGTCATCAGACCATTAACATATAGCACAGTCATCAGAGCATTAACATACAGCACTGTCATCAGAGCATTAACATACAGCACTGTCATCAGTCCAGTAACATACAGCACAGCCACCAGCCCATTAACATAAAGCACAGTCACCAGCCCATTAACATACTGCACAGACACCAGCCCATTAACATACAGTACAGTCACCAGTACAGTAAAATACAGCACAGCCACCATTCCATTAACATACAGCACAGTCATCAGACAATTAACATAGAGCACAGTCACCATCCAAGTCACATACAGCACAGTCACCAGTCCATTAACAAACAGAACAGTCATCAGTCCATTAACATGCAGCACAGTCATCAAGCATTAACATACAGCAAAGTCACCAGTCCATTAATGTACAGCAGTGTCACCAGTCCATTAAGATACAGCACAGCCACCAGGCCATTAACATAGAGCACAGTCATCAGTCCATTAACATACGGCACAGTCACCCTCCCATTAATGTACAGCACAGTCATCAATCTATTAACATACAGAACAGACACTAGCTCTTTAACATACAGCACAGCCACCAGCCCATTAACATACAGCACGGCCACCAGTCCATTAACATACCGCACAGTCAACAGCCCAGTCACATACAGCACAGCCACCAGCGCTTTAACATACATCACAGCCACCAGTCCATTAAGATACAGCACAGTCACCAGCCCATTAACATACAGCAGAGTCACTAGTCATTAACATACAGCACAGTCATCAGACCATTAACATACAGCACACTCATCAGACCATTAACATACAGCACAGCCACCAGTGAATTAACATACATGACAGTCACCAGTCCATTAACATACAGCACACTCATAAGACCATTAACATACAGCACAGTCATCAGTCCAGTCACATACAGCACAGTCACCAGCCCAGCCACATACAGCACAGCCAACTATCCATTAATATACAGCACAGTCATCAGACCATTAACATACAGCACAGCCACCAGCCCGTTAACATACAGCAGAGTCACCAGTCCATTAACATACAGCACAGTCATCAGACCATTAACATGCAGCACAGCCACCAGCGCATTATCATACATCACAGCCACCAGTCCATTAAGATACAGCACAGTCACCAGCCCATTAACATACAGCAGAGTCACTAGTCCATTAACATACAGGACAGTCATCAGACCATTGACATACAGCACACTCATCAGACCATTAACATACAGCACAGCCACCAGCGCATTAACATACATGACAGTCATCAGTCCATTAACATATGGCACACTCATAAGACCATTAACATACAGCACAGTCATCAGTCCAGTCACATACAGCACAGTCACCAGCCCTGTCACATACAGCACAGCCAACTGTCCATTAACATTCAGCACAGCCACCAGTCCATTAACATACCGCACAGTCACCAGCCCAGTCACATACAGTACAGCCACCTGTCCATTAACATACAGCACAGCCACCAGTCCATTAACATACCGCACAGTCACCAGCCCAGTCACATACAGCACAGCCACCAGTCCATTAACATACATTCCAGCCACCAGTCCATTTACATACAGCACAGTCATCAGACCATTAACATGCAGCACAGCCACCAGCGCATTAACATACATGACAGTCACCAGTCCATTAACATACAGCACACTCATAAGACCATTAACATACAGCACAGTCATCAGTCCAGTCACATACAGCACAGTCACCAGCCCAGCCACATACAGCACAGCCAACTGTCCATTAACATACAGCACAGTCATCAGACAATTAACATACAGCACAGCCACCAGCCCGTTAACATACAGCAGAGTCACCAGTCCATTAACATACAGCACAGTCATCAGACCATTAACATGCATCACAGCCACCAGCGCATTAACATACATCACAGCCACCAGTCCATTTAGATACAGCACAGTCACCAGCCCATTAACATACAGCAGAGTCACTAGTCCATTAACATACAGCACAGTCATCAGACCATTAACATACAGCACACTCATCAGACCATTAACATACAGCACAGCCACGAGCGCATTAACATACATGACAGTCACCAGTCCATTAACATACAG
The DNA here is from genome assembly GCF_964194155.1 of Cetorhinus maximus. Classification (NCBI taxonomy): domain Eukaryota; kingdom Metazoa; phylum Chordata; class Chondrichthyes; order Lamniformes; family Cetorhinidae; genus Cetorhinus; species Cetorhinus maximus. The sequence continues at coordinate 267,101 of NW_027596389.1, forward strand.
GACACTCATAAGACCATTAACATACAGCACAGTCATCAGTACAGTCACATACAGCACAGTCACCAGCCCTGCCACATACAGCACAGCCACCTGTCCATAAACATTCAGCAAAGCCATCAGTCCTGTAACAGACAGCACAGTCACCATTCCATTAACATACAACACAGTCATCAGACCATTAACATACAGCACAGCCACCAACGCATTAACATACATCACAGTCACCAGTCCATTAACATACAGCACAGTCATCAGACCGTTAACATACAGCACAGTCATCAGTCCAGTAACATATAGCACAGTCACGAGCCTATTAACATACAGCACAGTCATCAGACCATTAACATACAGCACAGCCACCAGTCCATTAACATACCGCACAGTCACCAGCCCAGTCACATACAGCACAGACACCTGTCCATTAACATACAGCACAGCCACCAGTCCATTAACATACAGCACACTCATCAGTCCAGTCACATACAGCACAGCCACCAGTAAATTAACATACATCACAGCCACCAGTCCATTAACATTCAGCAAAGTCATCAGTCCTGTAACAGACAGCACAGTCACCATTCCATTAACATACAACACAGTCATCAGACCATTAACATACAGCACAGTCATCAGACCGTTAACATACAGCACAGTCATCAGACCATTAACATTCAGCACAGTCATCAGAGCATTAACATACAGCACAGTCATCAGTCCAGTAACATACAGCACAGACACCAGCCCATTAACACACAGCACAATCACCAGTCCAGTAACATACAGCACAGCCACCATTCCATTAACGTACAGCACACTCATCAGACCATTAACATACAGCACAGCCACCAGCGCATTAACAGACATGACAGTCACCAGTCCATTAAGATACAGCACACTCATAAGACCATTAACATACAGCACAGTCATCAGTCCAGTCACATACAGCACAGTCACCAGCCCAGCCACATAAAGCACAGCCAACTGTCCATTAACATACAGCAGTCATCAGACCAATAACATACAGCACAGCCACCAGCCCGTTAACATACAGCAGAGTCACCAGCCCATTAACATACAGCAGTCATCAGACCATTAACATGCAGCACAGCTACCAGCGCATTAACATACATCACAGCCACCAGTCCATTAAGATACAGCACAGTCACCAGCCCATTAACATACAGCAGAGTCACTAGTCCATTAACATACAGCACAGTCATCAGACCATTAACATACAGCACACTCATCAGACCATTAACATAGAGCACAGCCACGAGCGCATTAACATACATGACAGTCACCAGTCCATTAACATACAGGACACTCATAAGACCATTAACATACAGCACAGTCATCAGTACAGTCACATACAGCACAGTCACCAGCCCTGCCACATACAGCACAGCCACCTGTCCGTAAACATTCAGCAAAGCCATCAGTCCTGTAACAGACAGCACAGTCACCATTCCATTAACATACAACACAGTCATCAGACCATTAACATACAGCACAGCCACCAACGCATTAACATACATCACAGTCACCAGTCCATTAACATACAGCACAGTCATCAGACCGTTAACATACAGCACAGTCATCAGTCCAGTAACATATAGCACAGTCACGAGCCTATTAACATACAGCACAGTCATCAGACCATTAACATACAGCACAGCCACCAGTCCATTAACATACCGCACAGTCACCAGCCCAGTCACATACAGCACAGCCACCAGTCCATTAACATACATTCCAGCCACCAGTCCATTTACATACAGCACAGTCATCAGACCATTAACATACAGCACAGCCACCAGCGCATTAACATACATCACAGTCACCAGTCCATTAACATACAGCACAGTCATCAGACCATTAACATACAGCACAGACACCAGCCCATTAACATACAGTACAGTCACCAGTACAGTAAAATACAGCACAGCCACCATTCCATTAACATACAGCACAGTCATCAGACCATTAACATAGAGCACAGTCACCATCCAAGTCACATACAGCACAGTCACCAGTCCATTAACAAACAGAACAGTCATCAGTCCATTAACATACAGCACAGTCATCAAGCATTAACATACAGCAAAGTCACCAGTCCATTAACGTACAGCACAGCCACCAGGCCATTAACATAGAGCACAGTTATCAGTCCATTAACATACGGCACAGTCACCCTCCCATTAACGTACAGCACAGTCATCAGTCTATTAACATACAGAACAGACACTAGCCCTTTAACATACAGCACAGCCACCAGCCCATTAACATACAGCACGGCCACCAGTCCATTAACATACCGCACAGTCAACAGCCCAGTCACATACAGCACAGCCACCAGCGCATTAACATACATCACAGCCACCAGTCCAGTAACATACAGCACAGCCACCATTCCATTAACGTACAGCACACTCATCAGACCATTAACATACAGCACAGCCACGAGCGCATTAACATACATGACAGTCACCAGTCCATTAACATACAGCACACTCATAAGACCATTAACATACAGCACAGTCATCAGTCCAGTCACATACAGCACAGTCACCAGCCCTGCCACATACAGCACAGACACCTGTCCATTAACATACAGCACAGCCACCAGTCCATTAACATACAGCACACTCATCAGTCCAGTCACATACAGCACAGCCACCAGTAAATTAACATACATCACAGCCACCAGTCCATTAACATTCAGCAAAGTCATCAGTCCTGTAACAGACAGCACAGTCACCATTCCATTAACATACAACACAGTCATCAGACCATTAACATACAGCACAGTCATCAGACCGTTAACATACAGCACAGTCATCAGACCATTAACATTCAGCACAGTCATCAGAGCATTAACATACAGCACAGTCATCAGTCCAGTAACATACAGCACAGACACCAGCCCATTAACACACAGCACAATCACCAGTCCAGTAACATACAGCACAGCCCCCATTCCATTAATGTACAGCACACTCATCAGACCATTAACATACAGCACAGCCACCAGCGCATTAACAGACATGACAGTCACCAGTCCATTAAGATACAGCACACTCATAAGACCATTAACATACAGCACAGTCATCAGTCCAGTCACATACAGCACAGTCACCAGCCCAGCCACATAAAGCACAGCCAACTGTCCATTAACATACAGCAGTCATCAGACCAATAACATACAGCACAGCCACCAGCCCGTTAACATACAGCAGAGTCACCAGCCCATTAACATACAGCAGTCATCAGACCATTAACATGCAGCACAGCTACCAGCGCATTAACATACATCACAGCCACCAGTCCATTAAGATACAGCACAGTCACCAGCCCATTAACATACAGCAGAGTCACTAGTCCATTAACATACAGCACAGTCATCAGACCATTAACATACAGCACACTCATCAGACCATTAACATACAGCACAGCCACGAGCGCATTAACATACATGACAGTCACCAGTCCATTAACATACAGGACACTCATAAGACCATTAACATACAGCACAGTCATCAGTACAGTCACATACAGCACAGTCACCAGCCCTGCCACATACAGCACAGCCACCTGTCCATAAACATTCAGCAAAGCCATCAGTCCTGTAACAGACAGCACAGTCACCATTCCATTAACATACAACACAGTCATCAGACCATTAACATACAGCACAGCCACCAACGCATTAACATACATCACAGTCACCAGTCCATTAACATACAGCACAGTCATCAGACCGTTAACATACAGCACAGTCATCAGTCCAGTAACATATAGCACAGTCACGAGCCTATTAACATACAGCACAGTCATCAGACCATTAACATACAGCACAGCCACCAGTCCATTAACATACCGCACAGTCACCAGCCCAGTCACATACAGCACAGACACCTGTCCATTAACATACAGCACAGCCACCAGTCCATTAACATACAGCACACTCATCAGTCCAGTCACATACAGCACAGCCACCAGTAAATTAACATACATCACAGCCACCAGTCCATTAACATTCAGCAAAGTCATCAGTCCTGTAACAGACAGCACAGTCACCATTCCATTAACATACAACACAGTCATCAGACCATTAACATACAGCACAGTCATCAGACCGTTAACATACAGCACAGTCATCAGACCATTAACATTCAGCACAGTCATCAGAGCATTAACATACAGCACAGTCATCAGTCCAGTAACATACAGCACAGACACCAGCCCATTAACACACAGCACAATCACCAGTCCAGTAACATACAGCACAGCCACCATTCCATTAACGTACAGCACACTCATCAGACCATTAACATACAGCACAGCCACCAGCGCATTAACAGACATGACAGTCACCAGTCCATTAAGATACAGCACACTCATAAGACCATTAACATACAGCACAGTCATCAGTCCAGTCACATACAGCACAGTCACCAGCCCAGCCACATAAAGCACAGCCAACTGTCCATTAACATACAGCAGTCATCAGACCAATAACATACAGCACAGCCACCAGCCCGTTAACATACAGCAGAGTCACCAGCCCATTAACATACAGCAGTCATCAGACCATTAACATGCAGCACAGCTACCAGCGCATTAACATACATCACAGCCACCAGTCCATTAAGATACAGCACAGTCACCAGCCCATTAACATATAGCAGAGTCACTAGTCCATTAACATACAGCACAGTCATCAGACCATTAACATACAGCACACTCATCAGACCTTTAACATACAGCACAGCCACGAGCGCATTAACATACATGACAGTCACCAGTCCATTAACATACAGGACACTCATAAGACCATTAACATACAGCACAGTCATCAGTACAGTCACATACAGCACAGTCACCAGCCCTGCCACATACAGCACAGCCACCTGTCCATAAACATTCAGCAAAGCCATCAGTCCTGTAACAGACAGCACAGTCACCATTCCATTAACATACAACACAGTCATCAGACCATTAACATACAGCACAGCCACCAACGCATTAACATACATCACAGTCACCAGTCCATTAACATACAGCACAGTCATCAGACCGTTAACATACAGCACAGTCATCAGTCCAGTAACATATAGCACAGTCACGAGCCTATTAACATACAGCACAGTCATCAGACCATTAACATACAGCACAGCCACCAGTCCATTAACATACCGCACAGTCACCAGCCCAGTCACATACAGCACAGCCACCAGTCCGTTAACATACATTCCAGCCACCAGTCCATTTACATACAGCACAGTCATCAGACCATTAACATACAGCACAGCCACCAGCGCATTAACATACATCACAGTCACCAGTCCATTAACATACAGCACAGTCATCAGACCATTAACATACAGCACAGACACCAGCCCATTAACATACAGTACAGTCACCAGTACAGTAAAATACAGCACAGCCACCATTCCATTAACATACAGCACAGTCATCAGACCATTAACATAGAGCACAGTCACCATCCAAGTCACATACAGCACAGTCACCAGTCCATTAACAAACAGAACAGTCATCAGTCCATTAACATACAGCACAGTCATCAAGCATTAACATACAGCAAAGTCACCAGTCCATTAACGTACAGCACAGCCACCAGGCCATTAACATAGAGCACAGTTATCAGTCCATTAACATACGGCACAGTCACCCTCCCATTAACGTACAGCACAGTCATCAGTCTATTAACATACAGAACAGACACTAGCCCTTTAACATGCAGCACAGCCACCAGCCCATTAACATACAGCACGGCCACCAGTCCATTAACATACCGCACAGTCAACAGCCCAGTCACATACAGCACAGCCACCAGCGCATTAACATACATCACAGCCACCAGTCCAGTAACATACAGCACAGCCACCATTCCATTAACGTACAGCACACTCATCAGACCATTAACATACAGCACAGCCACCAGCGCATTAACAGACATGACAGTCACCAGTCCATTAAGATACAGCACACTCATAAGACCATTAACATACAGCACAGTCATCAGTCCAGTCACATACAGCACAGTCACCAGCCCAGCCACATAAAGCACAGCCAACTGTCCATTAACATACAGCAGTCATCAGACCAATAACATACAGCACAGCCACCAGCCCGTTAACATACAGCAGAGTCACCAGCCCATTAACATACAGCAGTCATCAGACCATTAACATGCAGCACAGCTACCAGCGCATTAACATACATCACAGCCACCAGTCCATTAAGATACAGCACAGTCACCAGCCCATTAACATACAGCAGAGTCACTAGTCCATTAACATACAGCACAGTCATCAGACCATTAACATACAGCACACTCATCAGACCATTAACATACAGCACAGCCACGAGCGCATTAACATACATGACAGTCACCAGTCCATTAACATACAGCACACTCATAAGACCATTAACATACAGCACAGTCATCAGAACAGTCACATACAGCACAGTCACCAGCCCTGCCACATACAGCACAGCCACCAGTCCATAAACATTCAGCAAAGCCATCAGTCCTGTAACAGACAGCACAGTCACCATTCCATTAACATACAACACAGTCATCAGACCATTAACATACAGCACAGCCACCAACGCATTAACATACATCACAGTCACCAGTCCATTAACATACAGCACAGTCATCAGACCGTTAACATACAGCACAGTCATCAGTCCAGTAACATATAGCACAGTCACGAGCCTATTAACATACAGCACAGTCATCAGACCATTAACATACAGCACAGCCACCAGTCCATTAACATACCGCACAGTCACCAGCCCAGTCACATACAGCACAGCCACCAGTCCATTAACATACATTCCAGCCACCAGTCCATTTACATACAGCACAGTCATCAGACCATTAACATACAGCACAGCCACCAGCGCATTAACATACATCACAGTCACCAGTCCATTAACATACAGCACAGTCATCAGACCATTAACATACAGCACAGACACCAGCCCATTAACATACAGTACAGTCACCAGTACAGTAAAATACAGCACAGCCACCATTCCATTAACATACAGCACAGTCATCAGACCATTAACATAGAGCACAGTCACCATCCAAGTCACATACAGCACAGTCACCAGTCCATTAACAAACAGAACAGTCATCAGTCCCTTAACATACAGCACAGTCATCAAGCATTAACATACAGCAAAGTCACCAGTCCATTAACGTACAGCACAGCCACCAGGCCATTAACATAGAGCACAGTTATCAGTCCATTAACATACGGCACAGTCACCCTCCCATTAACGTACAGCACAGTCATCAGTCTATTAACATACAGAACAGACACTAGCCCTTTAACATACAGCACAGCCACCAGCCCATTAACATACAGCACGGCCACCAGCGCATTAACATACATCACAGCCACCAGTCCATTAAGATACAGCACAGTCACCAGCCCATTAACATACAGCACACTCATCAGACCATTAACATACAGCACAGCCACAAGCGCATTAACATACATGACAGTCACCAGTCCATTCAGATACAGCACACTCATAAGACCATTAACATACAGCACAGTCATCAGTCCAGTCACATACAGCACAGTCACCAGCCCAGCCACATACAGCACAGCCAACTGTCCATTAACATACAGCACAGTCATCAGACAATTAACATACAGCACAGCCACCAGCCCATTAACATACAGCAGAGTCACCAGTCCATTAACATACAGCACAGTCATCAGACCATTAACATGCATCACAGCCACCAGCGCATTAACATACATCACAGCCACCAGTCCATTTAGATACAGCAGTCACCAGCCCATTAACATACAGCAGAGTCACTAGTCCATTAACATACAGCACAGTCATCAGACCATTAACATACAGCACACTCATCAGACCATTAACATACAGCACAGCCACGAGCGCATTAACATACATGACAGTCACCAGTCCATTAACATACAGCACACTCATAAGACCATTAACATACAGCACTGTCATCAGTCCAGTCACATACAGCACAGTCACCAGCCCTGCCACATACAGCACAGCCACCTGTCCATTAACATACATCACAGCCACCAGTCCATTAACATACAGCACACTCATCAGTCCAGTCACATACAGCACAGCCACCAGTCCATTAAGATACAGCACAGCCACCAGTCCATTAACATTCAGCACAGTCACCAGCCCATTAACATACAGCACCACCACCAGCCCATTAACATACAGCACAGCCAGCATTCCATTAATATACAGCACAGTCACCCCTCCATTTACATACAGCATCCTCAGTCCATTGACATACAGAGCAGCCACCAGTCCATTAACATACAGCACAGCCACAAGACCATTAACATACAGCACAGTCATCAGACCATGAACATACAGCACAGTCACCAGCCCAGTCACATACAGCACAGTCACCAGTCCATTAACATACAGCACAGTCATCAGTCCATTAACATAAGCACAGTCATCAAGCTTTAACATACAGCACAGTCACCAGTCCATTAACATCCAGCACTGTCACCAGTCCATTAAGATAAAGCACAGCCACCAGGCCAATAACGTACAGCACAGTCATCAGTCTATTAACATACATAACAGCCACTAGTCCTTTAACATACAGCACAGCCACCAGCCCATTAACATACAGCACAGTTATCATCCATTAACATACAGCACATCGACCAGTCCATTAACAGACCGCACATTCACCAGCCCAGTCACATACAGCACAGCCACCTGTCCATTAACATACAGCACAGCCACCTGTCCATTAACATACAGCACAGCCACCAGTCCATTAACATACATCACAGTCACCAGTCCATTTACGTACAGGACAGTCATCAGACCATTAACATACATCACAGTCACCAGTCCAGTAAGATACAGCACAGTCACCAGCCTATTAAAATACAGCACAGTCATCAGACCATTAACATACAGCACAGTCATCAGTTCAGTCACATACAGCACAGTCACCTACCCATTAACATACAGCACAGTCACCAGCCCATTAACATACAGCACAGTCACCAGCCCATTAACATACAGCACAGTCATCAGACCATTAACATACAGCACAGCCACCAGGCCATTAACGTACAGCACAGTCACCAGTACATTAACATACGGCACAGTCACCCTCCCATTAATGTACAGCAGAGTCATAAGTCTATTAACATACAGAACAGACACTAGCCCTTTAACATACAGCACAACCACCAGCCCATTAACATACAGCACAGCCACCAGTCCATTTACGTACAGGACAGTCATCAGACCATTAACATACATCACAGTCACCAGTCTAGTAAGATACAGCAGTCACCAGCCTATTAAAATACAGCACAGTCATCAGACCATTAACATACAGCACAGTCATCAGTTCAGTCACATACAGCACAGTCACCTACCCATTAACATACAGCACAGTCACCAGCTCATTAACATACAGCACAGTCACCACCCCATTAACATACAGCACAGTCATCAGACCATTAACATACAGCACAGCCACCAGGCCATTAACGTACAGCACAGTCACCAGTACATTAACATATGGCACAGTCACCCTCCCATTAACGTACAGCACAGTCATAAGTCTATTAACATACAGAACAGACACTAGCCCTTTAACATACAGCACAGCCACCAGCCCATTAACAAACAGCACAGCCACCAGTCCATTAACATACCGCACAGTCAACAGCCCAGTCACATGCAGCACAGCCACCTGTCCATTAACATACAGCACAGTCATCAGACCATAAACATACAGCACAGCCATCAGCCCGTTAATATACAGCAGAGTCACCAGTCCATTAAGATAGAGCACAGTCATCAGACCATTAACATACAGCACAGCCACCAGTCCATTAAGATACAGCACAGTCACCAGCCCATTAACATCCATCAGAGTCACTAGTCCATTAACATACAGCACAGTCATCAGACCATTAACATACATGACAGTCACCAGTCCATTAACATAATGCATACTCATCTGACCATTAACATACAGCACAGTCATCTGTCCAGTAACATACAGCACAGTCACCAGCCCATTAACATACACCACAGCCACCAGCCTATTAACATACAGCACAGTCATCAGACCATTAACATACAGCACAGTCATCAGTCCAGTCACATACAGCACAGTCACCAGCCCAGCCACATACAGCACAGCCACCTGTCCATTAACATACACCACAGCCACCAGCCTATTAACATACAGCACAGTCATCAGACCATTAACATACAGCACAGTCATCAGCCCAGCCACATACAGCACAGCCACCTGTCCATTAACATACAGCACAGCCACCAGTCCATTAACTTACCGCACATTCACCAGCCCTGTCACATAAAGCACAGTCATCAGTCCATTAACTTACAGCACAGACACCAGTCCATTAACATACAGCACAGTCAACAGTCTATTAAGATACAGCACAGCCACCATACCATTAACATACAGCACAGCCACCAGTCCATTAACATACTGCACAGTCATCAGTCCATTAACATACAGCACAGCCACCAGTCCTTTAACATACAGCACAGTCACCAGTCCATTAACATACAGCACAGCCACCAGTCCTTTAACATACAGCACAGACACCAGTCCATTAACATACAGCAGAGTCACCAGCCCATTAACATACACCACAGCCACCAGTCCATTAACATACAGCACAGTGACCAGTCCATTAAGATACAGCACAGTCACCAGCCCATTAACATACAGCAGAGTCACCAGCCCATTAACATACACCACAGCCACCAGTCCATTAGCATACAGCACAGTCACCAGTCCATTAATATACAACATAGCCACCATCCATTAACGTACAGCACAGTCATCAGTCCATTAACATACAGCACAGACACCAGCCCATTAACATACAGCACAGTCACCAACCCATTAACATAAAGCACAGTCACCAGTCCATTAAGATTCAGCACCACCACCAGCCCATTAACATACAGCACCGCCAGCATTCCATTAATATACAGCACAGTCACCCCTCCATTTACATACAGCATCCTCAGTCCATTGACATACAGAGCAGCCACCAGTCCATTAACATACAGCACAGCCACAAGATCATTAACATACAGCACAGTCATCAGACCATGAACATACAGCACAGTCACCAGCCCAGTCACATACAGCACAGTCACCAGTCCATTAACATACAGCACAGTCATCAGTCCATTAACATAAGCACAGTCATCAAGCTTTAACATACAGCACAGTCACCAGTCCATTAACATACAGCACTGTAACCAGTCCATTAAGATAAAGCACAGCCACCAGGCCAATAACATACAGCACAGTCATCAGTACATTAACATACGGCACAGTCACCCTCCTATTAACGTACAGTACAGTCATCAGTCTATTAACATACATAACAGCCACTAGTCCTTTAACATACAGCACAGCCACCAGCCCATTAACATACAGCACAGTTATCATCCATTAACATACAGCACGTCGACCAGTCCATTAACAGACCGCACATTCACCAGCCCAGTCACATACAGCACAGCCACCTGTCCATTAACATACAGCACAGCCACCTGTCCATTAACATACCGCACAGTCACCAGCCCAGTCACATAGAGCACAGCCACCTGTCCATTTACATACAGCACAGCCACCAGTCCATTAACATACATCACAGTCACCAGTCCATTTACATACAGGACAGTCATCAGACCATTAACATACATCACAGTCACCAGTCCAGTAAGATACAGCACAGTCACCAGCCTATTAAAATACAGCACAGTCATCAGACTATTAACATACAGCACAGTCATCAGTTCAGTCACATACAGCACAGTCACCTACCCATTAACATACAGCACAGTCACCAGCTCATTAACATACAGCACAGTCACCACCCCATTAACATACAGCACAGTCATCAGACCATTAACATACAGCACAGCCACCAGGCCATTAACGTACAGCACAGTCACCAGTACATTAACATATGGCACAGTCACCCTCCCATTAACGTACAGCACAGTCATAAGTCTAATAACATACAGAACAGACACTAGCCCTTTAACATACAGCACATCCACCAGCCCATTAACATACAGCACAGCCACCAGTCCATTAACATACCGCACAGTCAACAGCCCAGTCACATGCAGCACAGCCACCTGTCCATTAACATACAGCACAGTCATCAGACCATAAACATACAGCACAGCCATCAGCCCGTTAATATACAGCAGAGTCACCAGTCCATTAAGATAGAGCACAGTCATCAGACCATTAACATACAGCACAGTCACCAGTCCATTAAGATACAGCACAGTCACCAGCCCATTAACATCCATCAGAGTCACTAGTCCATTAACATACAGCACAGTCATCAGACCATTAACATACATGACAGTCACCAGTCCATTAACATAATGCATACTCATCTGACCATTAACATACAGCACAGTCATCTGTCCAGTAACATACAGCACAGTCACCAGCCCATTAACATACACCACAGCCACCAGCCTATTAACATACAGCACAGTCATCAGACCATTAACATACAGCACAGTCATCAGTCCAGTCACATACAGCACAGTCACCAGCCCAGCCACATACAGCACAGCCACCTGTCCATTAACATACAGCACAGCCACCAGTCCATTAACTTACCGAATATTCACCAGCCCAGTCACATAAAGCACAGCCACCTGTCCATTAACAAATAGCACAGCCACCAGTCCATTTACATACAGCACAGTCATCAGTCCAGTCACATACAGCAGAGCCACCAGTCAATTAACATGCATCACAGTGACCAGTCCACTAACATTCAGCAAATTCATTAGTCCTGTAACATACAGCACAGTCACCATACCATTAACATACAACACAGTCATCAGACCATTAACATACAGCACGGCCACCAGCGCATTAACATACATCACAGTCACCAGCCCATTAACATACAGCACAGTCATCAGACCATTAACATACAGCACAGTCATCAGTCCAGTAACATACAGCGTAGTCACAAGTCTATTAACATACAGCACAGTCATCAGACCATTAACAGAGAGCACAGTTATCAGTACAGTCACATACAGCACAATCACCAGCCCATTCAAATACTGCCCAGTCATCAGACCATTAACATACAGCACAGCCACCAGTCCAGTAACATCCAGCAGTCACCAGCCCATTAACATACAGCACAGTCACCAGACCATTAACATACAGCACAGTCATCAGAGCATTAACATACAGCACAATCATCAGTCCAGTAACATACAGCACATCCACCAGCCAATTAACATACAGCACAGCCTCCAGCCCAATTACATACAGCACAGTCACCAGTCCATTAACATACAGCACAGCCACCATTCCATTAACATACAGCACAGCCATCAGTCCAGTCACATACAGCACAGTTACCAGCCCATTAACATACAGCACATTCATCAGACCATAAACATACAGCACAGTCATCAGAGCATTAACATACAGCACAGTCATCAGTCCAGTAACATACAGCACAGCCAACAGACCATTAACATACAGCACAGCCACCAGTCCATTAACATACAGCACAGTCACCAGTCCATTAACATACAGCACAGACACCAGCCCAATAACATACAGCACAGTCACCAGCCCAGTCACATACAGCACAGCCACCGTTCCATTAACATACAGCACAGTCATCAGACCATTAACATACAGGACAGTCACCAGCCCAGTCACATACAGCACAGACATCAGACCATTAACGTGCAGCACAGTCATTAGAGCATTAACATACAGCACAGTCACCAATCCATTAACATACAGCATTGCCAACAGCCCATTAACATACAGCACAGACACCAGCCTATTAACATACAGCACAGTCACCAGCCCAGTAACATACAGCACAGCCACCGTTCCATTAACATACAGCACAGTCATCAGACCATTAACATACAGAACAGTCACCAGCCCAGTCACATACAGCACAGACATCAGTCCATTAACATACAGCACAGACACCAGTCCATTAACATACAGCACAGTCACCAGTCCATTAAGTTACTGCACATCCACCAGGCCATTAAAGTACAGCACAGTCATCAGTGCATTAACATCCGGCACAGTCAGCCTCTCCTTAACGTACAGCACAGTCATCAGTCTAATGACATACAGAACAGTCACCAGCCCAGTCACATACAGCACAGTCACCAGTCCATTAATAAACAGCACAGGACCTGCCCCAAACGCTGCCGTACTTACGCACAGGCAGCCAAAGCCGACCACGGGGAAGCAGAAGAAATGTTCCGTGTCACTCCAACCACCAAGGCCCCCAGGGAGCTCAACGGGACAAAGGAGGACACAGAGAGAGACAAGGTGGAGAAAGAGATTGAGGCAACAGAGAGCCAATCAACAGCACCACCCCCTGTACCTTCCAGTCCTCAGGACAGCGAATCAATGGAGGAGGAGGCAGCAGTGGAAAAGCAGCAGGGGGAGTGGCGGACGGTGAAGAACAAGAAAAGTAAGAGGGAGCGAAGAAGAAGCAAAGGCGTTTCCCAGAGAAGCGGCAAGAGGCGTCTCCCATCCAACACGGATGACAAGGGCAGCAGCTCTTCGGATGAGGAAGTGCCAGAGCGGCACCGACAGAAGAGGCGGCAAAGCTCCAGGGCGTTGGAGGACGAGACACCCGAGCTCCAGAAAATTGGAGACAACAAGGAGACCAACGCACCCCAACTTTGCCTGCAACCTGAGGAGGCCAGTGCACCACAGCCCCTGGAATCTGGGAGCAGTGAGGCAATCATCGCACCCCAGCTCCAGGAAGCCGGGAACAGCAACCCCCCAGAGGGGGTGAGTTTTGGAGAAGCTTCTCCAGCAAAGGTCATCTCAAAATCCGCTCACTACGTGAACCTCCAGATGCCACTGGAGCAGAACACGGCCAAGGAGATCTACCTCAGCCCATCCAAAGTGAAGGAATTTGAGCTCACTACGGGTATGAAGGAGCAGACTAAAGGTCTGGGACTCTCAGAGACAGTGGGTTTGGTAGGAGAATAAATGCTTTAATATGGGTTTAAAGATTGTATCCATAAATGTGCGTAGCATTAAATCTACTACGCGATGTGTTGCGACCTTGGACTACCTAGCCAAGGTCAAAGCTGACCTGTTGTTTCTGCAGGAGTGTGCGATACCGCACCTCAGCTCCTACAGGCAATGGTCACGATGGTGGTCCCACGGGCCATCGATCTGGTCGGGCGGAAACGACTCTCGTTCCTCCGGCCTGGGTATTCTGCTGCGGGGAGGCAACTTCACCGTCTCCGAGGTCAAGGAGGTGGTGGGCGGGCGACTCCTGGTAGCAGACGTAATGTACAAGAACGCTCCACTCCGGTTAATTAACGTGTACGGCCCGGCACAAGGGGCTGAGCGGCTGGAGGTTTTTCAGCAGCTCCCACTGCTGCTGGCGACCTCCAGGCCGGTCATTCTGGGCGGGGACTTCAACTGCATCATCGATGCGGCTGGACGATCCGGCAGGGCCGGAAGCAGACTGGACGCTACGTCCAGATCCCTGATGGAAACAGTTAAGGATGCCAAGCTGCACGACGTCTTCAGCAACCCTGCAGACGGAGCGCAGCGTAGATACACCTGGTCGCGGCCAGACGGGTCCATTCGTTCCAGGATAGACTTCCTGTTTGTGTCCCGTGCATTCACAGTCAGATCCACCGACGTCAAGCCGGTGTTCTTCTCTGACCACTGCCTCCTACTGGCGGACTGCCACTTGGAGGAAGACCTGAGGGTGGGCAGGGGGGCATGGAAGCTAAATGTGCAACTGCTGACCCCAGAGAACATTGAGGAGCTCAAGAGGGATTACAAAGGTTGGAGAACCGTGAAACCCCTCTTTGAGTCCCTGACACACTGGTGGGAAGTGATCAAGGGAAGCATCAAGAGGTTTTTCATCCTCAAAGGCACCCAGAAAGCTAGAAAGGAACAGAGGGAAATGTCCCGACTCCAGGAAAAGATGCAGAATCTGCTCCGGCTGCAGTCGATGGGGGTCGATGTCAAGGAGGAGCTCCAAGAGGTGAAGGGCCAGCTAGCCTCGCACTTTGCCTCGGAGGCCTCCAAGATCATCTTCCGTTCCAGAGTCCGCTCCGTGGAGCAGGATGAGACGTGCTCACGTTTCTTCTTCCAAAAGGTACACAGAGAGCGCTCTGTGATCAGCAGCCTGAAGGAAGAAGACGGCTCAGTAAAGTCATCACGGTCCGACATTCTGAGGATCAGCAAATCCTTTTATGCCGGACTGTATGACGTGAAGCCCACGGACAGCACGGCCTCCCAGTCCTTCCTGTCCTCTATCACGGAGGTCCTAGACCACAGTACGCGGGAGAGCCTAGACAAACCGCTAACTCCTGACGAACTGACTAAGGCCCTCGAGTCCTTCGAGAAGAGTAAAACCCCCGGAAGCGACGGCCTGCCGGCGGAGTTGTATTCGGCTCTGTGGGACTTGATCGGCCCAGACCTGCTAGAAGTGTACGAGAGTATGCTCCTGGCCGGCAGCATGTCAGAATCCATGAGGAAAGGCATCATCACCCTCATCTACAAGCAGAAGGGGGAAAGGGAGGAAATTAGAAATTGGCGACCCATTTCACTGTTGAATATGGACTATAAGATTCTGTCCAAGGTCATCGCCAACCGGGTCAAATCCGCTCTGGAATTGGTGATTCACCCTGACCAGACCTGCTCTGTGCCAGGCAGGAAGATCTCTGACAGCCTGGCGCTGCTCAGGGATACGATTGCCTATGTACAGGACAGGGGTGTGGATACCTGCCTCATCAGCTTGGATCAGGAGAAGGCCTTTGACAGAATATCGCACACCTACATGGGGGATGTGCTCTCCAAAATGGGGTTTGGGGAGGGAATTCGAAATTGGATCCAACTGCTCTACACTAACATCAGTAGCGCAGTCTCAATCAATGGGTGGGAAACAGATAGCTTTCCAATTAAATCTGGAGTCAGGCAGGGCTGTCCTCTCTCGCCTGTCCTTTTCGTGTGCTGCATAGAACCCTTTGCCGAGTCCATCAGGAAGGATCCGGGCATAAGAGGAGTGACGATCCCAGGCAGTGGAGGCACTCAGGTAAAAGCCTCCCTGTACATGGACGACGTCGCCGTCTTCTGCTCGGATCCGCTGTCGGTGCGCAGACTGATGCACGTCTGCGACCAGTTCGAACTGGCTTCGGGAGCCAAGGTAAATCGTGGGAAGAGCGAGGCCATGTTCTTTGGGAAGTGGGCTGACCGATCCTTTGTCCCCTTCACTGTCAGGGCTGACGGCCTGAAGGTGCTGGGGATATGGTTCGGAGGGACCGGGGCATGCGTTAGAAACTGGAAGGAGCGAGTGGCTATGGTGAAAAGGAAACTGGGCATGTGGGAGCGACGCTCCCTCTCCATTGCGGGTAAGAACCTGGTCATCAGGTGTGAGGTACTCTCGCTGTTGCTGTACGTGGCGCAGGTCTGGCCCATTCCACACTCCTGCGCGATGGCGATCACTCGAGCCATCTTCCGCTTTATCTGGAGGTCGAAAATGGATCGTGTCTGCAGGGACGCGATGTACAAGCCTCTAGATAAAGGGGGAAAAAACGTGCCCAACATCGCCCTCATACTGATGGCCACCTTTGTGTGTGGCTGCATCAAGCGGTGCGTAGACCCTCAGTACGCAAACACCAAGTGTCACTACGTGCTGAGGTTCTACCTGTCCCCGGTGTTGCGAAGGATGGGTCTGGCCACGCTGCCGCGGAACGCTCCAAGTAGTTGGACCGTGCCGTACCACCTGTCCCTGGTGGAAAAATTTATGCAGAAAAACACCTTTGACCACAAGTCCATCAGGCAGTGGTCAGCACGTAACGTCCTAGAGGCCCTGAGGGATAAGGAGAGGGTGGACCCTGTGGGATGGTTCCCCGAGCAGACTGTCAAAGTCATTTGGCAGAATGCCTCATCGCCAGAACTTTCCAACAAGCACCAAGACGTAGCTTGGCTGGTGGTGAGAAAGGCCCTCCCCGTCAGATCCTTCCTACACGCCAGGAGTCTCACCCCCTCTGCACGATGCCCTCGAGGTGGCTGTGGTGGGGAAGAGACCGTTGTTCACCTCCTTGTGGATTGTGCCTTTGCAAAGAAAGTCTGGAGAGAGATGCAGTGGTTGCTGTCGAGGTTCATCCCGAGCAGTTCTGTGACACAGGACTCTGTGCTCTACGGGCTGTTCCCAGGGACACACACCGAGACAAACATCGACTGCAGCTGGAGGATCATCAACTCGGTGAAAGACGCGCTTTGGTCTGCCCGAAACTTGTTGGTCTTCCAGCACAAAGAGTTGTCCCCGACCGATTGTTGCGGACTGGCACAATCCAAAGTCCAGGACTACGTGCTGAGGGACGCACTAAAGCTTGGGGCAGCTGCCGCAAAGGCGCAATGGGGAAGGGTCGCTGTCTAAGACCTTTCTACCACAGCGCACCGAGAGACTGGGAACTGTTTAGAGCCCCTCGGGCTGTACAGATCAAAATGAAAGGCTGTAAATGACTGTAATATTGTTTGTACTGATGCACCTGGTGATACATTTTGTAAAAGTTTAACCTGGATTGTACCCTTGTAATGTTGTTTTTGAAATGGTTTTGAATGTGATTGAAGATTTTTATGAATAAAGTATATTTTTACAAAAAAAAAAAAAACAGCACAGACATCAGTTTCTCGGCCTTTTGGCTAAGATCAAGTGTTGCAGGGGCGACACCATGGTCCTGCCATGGCAAGGTCGGGATGGAAGGGCGATAACCAATCGCAATCCAAATCTATACCGTGGGTTACCTATCACCGTCCGAGTCACGGTGAACCACAGCGAAGGAGGATCACCTATGGATCGGGGCTTCTTCACCAGGAGGATCCTGTTGAAGGCGTGCGGCTTCCAAGCTACGGAGATCTTCACCCTGCACGACTCCCGCAAAGGTGGTTATTTCGACGTGACTTTCAAGCGAGTGGCAGACTGCGTCCGGCTCCTGAGGGTGTTCGAGGAGAAGAGAGACCTGCCGGAGATGAAGATCCTGACGGCGGAGCCGCACTTTTCTCTGCCGTTGCAACGGGAACGTGAGGTGATGGTGCATGTGTACAACCCCTTCGTCCCTGTCGCCGACGTGGTCACCTTCCTCACCAGGTACTTCGATAAGGTGGGGAGCGGCACCGAGATTCGAGACGACTTGGGGATCTGGACAGGCAAACGCCTGTTTAAGGTCACGCTAAAGACCGATGGTAAGGGAGCCATTTTCCACCCTCCTTCCAGTTTCGCAATCGGGGGAAACCGTGGCTACCTGGTCTACGCTGGGCAACCCAAGCATTGTCGCTCATGCGGCAAGGCTGGCCATGTGGCGGCCAACTGCAGCGCCTCCCTCTGCAAGATCTGCAAACAGGAAGGGCACCAGACAAAAGACTGCAAACAGGCCAAGTGCTGCAACCTGTGTGGCGAGGCAAGTCACCTCTACAGGACCTGCCCCAAACGCTGCCGTACTTACGCACAGGCAGCCAAAGCCGACCAGGGGGAAGCAGAAGAAAGGTTCCGTGTCACTCCAACCACCAAGGCCCCCAGGGAGCTCAACGGGACAAAGGAGGACACAGAGAGAGACAAGGTGGAGAAAGAGATTGAGGCAACAGAGAGCCAATCAACAGCACTACCCCCTGAACCTTCCAGCCCTCAGGACAGCGAATCAATGGAGGAGGAGGCAGCAGTGGAAAAGCAGCAGGGGGAGTGGCGGACGGTGAAGAACAAGAAAAGTAAGAGGGAGCGAAGAAGAAGCAAAGGCGTTTCCCAGAGAAGCGGCAAGAGGCGTCTCCCATCCGACACGGATGACAAGGGCAGCAGCTCTTCGGATGATGAAGTGCCAGAGCGGCACCGACAGAAGAGGCGGCAAAGCTCCAGGGCGTTGGAGGACGAGACACCCGAGCTCCAGAAAATTGGAGACAACAAGGAGACCAGCGCACCCCAACTTTGCCTGCAACCTGAGGAGGCCAGTGCACCACAGCCCCTGGAATCTGGGAGCAGTGAGGCAATCATCGCACCCCAGCTCCAGGAAGCCGGGAACAGCAACCCCCCAGAGGGGGTGAGTTTTGGAGAAGCTTCTCCAGCAAAGGTCATCTCAAAACCCGCTCACTACGTGAACCTCCAGATGCCACTGGAGCAGAACACGGCCAAGGAGATCTACCTCAGCCCATCCAAAGTGAAGGAATTTGAGCTCACTACGGGTATGAAGGAGCAGACTAAAGGTCTGGGACTCTCAGAGACAGTGGGTTTGGTAGGAGAATAAATGCTTTAATATGGGTTTAAAGATTGTATCCATAAATGTGCGTAGCATTAAATCTACTACGCGATGTGTTGCGACCTTGGACTACCTAGCCAAGGTCAAAGCTGACCTGTTGTTTCTGCAGGAGTGTGCGATACCGCACCTCAGCTCCTACAGGCAATGGTCACGATGGTGGTCCCACGGGCCATCGATCTGGTCGGGCGGAAACGACTCTCGTTCCTCCGGCCTGGGTATTCTGCTGCGGGGAGGCAACTTCACCGTCTCCGAGGTCAAGGAGGTGGTGGGCGGGCGACTCCTGGTAGCAGACGTAATGTACAAGAACGCTCCACTCCGGTTAATTAACGTGTACGGCCCGGCACAAGGGGCTGAGCGGCTGGAGGTTTTTCAGCAGCTCCCACTGCTGCTGGCGACCTCCAGGCCGGTCATTCTGGGCGGGGACTTCAACTGCATCATCGATGCGGCTGGACGATCCGGCAGGGCCGGAAGCAGATTGGACGCTACGTCCAGATCCCTGATGGAAACAGTTAAGGATGCCAAGCTGCACGACGTCTTCAGCAACCCTGCAGACGGAGCGCAGCGTAGATACAGCTGGTCGCGGCCAGACGGGTCCATTCGTTCCAGGATAGACTTCCTGTTTGTGTCCCGTGCATTCACAGTCAGATCCACCGACGTCAAGCCGGTGTTCTTCTCTGACCACTGCCTCCTACTGGCGGACTGCCACTTGGAGGAAGACCTGAGGGTGGGCAGGGGGGCATGGAAGCTAAATGTGCAACTGCTGACCCCAGAGAACATTGAGGAGCTCAAGAGGGATTACAAAGGTTGGAGAACCGTGAAACCCCTCTTTGAGTCCCTGACACACTGGTGGGAAGTGATCAAGGGAAGCATCAAGAGGTTTTTCATCCGCAAAGGCACCCAGAAAGCTAGAAAGGAACAGAGGGAAATGTCCCGACTCCAGGAAAAGATGCAGAATCTGCTCCGGCTGCAGTCGATGGGGGTCGATGTCAAGGAGGAGCTCCAAGAGGTGAAGGGCCAGCAAGCCTCGCACTTTGCCTCGGAGGCCTCCAAGATCATCTTCCGTTCCAGAGTCCGCTCCGTGGAGCAGGATGAGACGTGCTCACGTTTCTTCTTCCAAAAGGTACACAGAGAGCGCTCTGTGATCAGCAGCCTGAAGGAAGAAGACGGCTCAGTAAAGTCATCACGGTCCGACATTCTGAGGATCAGCAAATCCTTTTATGCCGGTCTGTATGACGTGAAGCCCACGGACAGCACGGCCTCCCAGTCCTTCCTGTCCTCTATCACGGAGGTCTTAGACCACAGTACGCGGGAGAGCCTAGACAAACCGCTAACTCCTGACGAACTGACTAAGGCCCTCGAGTCCTTCGAGAAGAGTAAAACCCCCGGAAGCGACGGCCTGCCGGCGGAGTTGTATTCGGCTCTGTGGGACTTGATCGGCCCAGACCTGCTAGAAGTGTACGAGAGTATGCTCCTGGCCGGCAGCATGTCAGAATCCATGAGGAAAGGCATCATCACCCTCATCTACAAGCACAAGGGGGAAAGGGAGGAAATTAGAAATTGGCGACCCATTTCACTGTTGAATGTGGACTATAAGATTCTGTCCAAGGTCATCGCCAACCGGGTCAAATCCGCTCTGGAATTGGTGATTCACCCTGACCAGACCTGCTCTGTGCCAGGCAGGAAGATCTCTGACAGCCTGGCGCTGCTCAGGGATACGATTGCCTATGTACAGGACAGGGGTGTGGATACCTGCCTCATCAGCTTGGATCAGGAGAAGGCCTTTGACAGAATATCGCACACCTACATGGGGGATGTGCTCTCCAAAATGGGGTTTGGGGAGGGAATTCGAAATTGGATCCAACTGCTCTACACTAACATCAGTAGCGCAGTCTCAATCAATGGGTGGGAAACAGATAGCTTTCCGATTAAATCTGGAGTCAGGCAGGGCTGTCCTCTCTCGCCTGTCCTTTTCGTGTGCTGCATAGAACCCTTTGCCGAGTCCATCAGGAAGGATCCGGGCATAAGAGGAGTGACGATCCCAGGCAGTGGAGGCACTCAGGTAAAAGCCTCCCTGTACATGGACGACGTCGCCGTCTTCTGCTCGGATCCGCTGTCGGTGCGCAGACTGATGCACGTCTGCGACCAGTTCGAACTGGCCTCGGGAGCCAAGGTAAATCGTGGGAAGAGCGAGGCCATGTTCTTTGGGAAGTGGGCTGACCGATCCTTTGTCCCCTTCACTGTCAGGGCTGACGGCCTGAAGGTGCTGGGGATATGGTTCGGAGGGACCGGGGCATGCGTTAGAAACTGGAAGGAGCGAGTGGCTATGGTGAAAAGGAAACTGGGCATGTGGGAGCGACGCTCCCTCTCCATTGCGGGTAAGAACCTGGTCATCAGGTGTGAGGTACTCTCGCTGTTGCTGTACGTGGCGCAGGTCTGGCCCATTCCACACTCCTGCGCGATGGCGATCACTCGAGCCATCTTCCGCTTTATCTGGAGGTCGAAAATGGATCGTGTCTGCAGGGACGCGATGTACAAGCCTCTAGATAAAGGGGGAAAAAACGTGCCCAACATCGCCCTCATACTGATGGCCACCTTTGTGTGTGGCTGCATCAAGCGGTGCGTAGACCCTCAGTACGCAAACACCAAGTGTCACTACGTGCTGAGGTTCTACCTGTCCCCGGTGTTGCGAAGGATGGGTCTGGCCACGCTGCCGCGGAACGCTCCAAGTAGTTGGACCGTGCCGTACCACCTGTCCCTGGTGGAAAAATTTATGCAGAAAAACACCTTTGACCACAAGTCCATCAGGCAGTGGTCAGCACGTAACGTCCTAGAGGCCCTGAGGGATAAGGAGAGGGTGGACCCTGTGGGATGGTTCCCCGAGCAGACTGTCAAAGTCATTTGGCAGAATGCCTCATCGCCAGAACTTTCCAACAAGCACCAAGACGTAGCTTGGCTGGTGGTGAGAAAGGCCCTCCCCGTCAGATCCTTCCTACACGCCAGGAGTCTCACCCCCTCTGCACGATGCCCTCGAGGTGGCTGTGGTGGGGAAGAGACCGTTGTTCACCTCCTTGTGGATTGTGCCTTTGCAAAGAAAGTCTGGAGAGAGATGCAGTGGTTGCTGTCGAGGTTCATCCCGAGCAGTTCTGTTACACAGGACTCTGTGCTCTACGGGCTGTTCCCAGGGACACACACCGAGACAAACATCGACTGCAGCTGGAGGATCATCAACTCGGTGAAAGACGCGCTTTGGTCTGCCCGAAACTTGTTGGTCTTCCAGCACAAAGAGTTGTCCCCGACCGATTGTTGCGGACTGGCACAATCCAAAGTCCAGGACTACGTGCTGAGGGACGCACTAAAGCTTGGGGCAGCTGCCGCAAAGGCGCAATGGGGAAGGGTCGCTGTCTAAGACCTTTCTACCACAGCGCACCGAGAGACTGGGAACTGTTTAGAGCCCCTCGGGCTGTACAGATCAAAATGAAAGGCTGTAAATGATTGTAATATTGTTTGTACTGATGCACCTGGTGATACATTTTGTAAAAGTTTAACCTGGATTGTACCCTTGTAATGTTGTTTTTGAAATGGTTTTGAATGTGATTGAAGATTTTTTATGAATAAAGTATATTTTTACAATAAAAAAAAACAGCACAGACATCAGTCCATTAACATGCAGCACAGTCATCAAGCATTAACATACGGCACAGTCACCAGTCCATTAACATACAGCACAGTCACCAGTCCATTAAGATACTGCACAGCCACCAGGCCATTAACGTACAGCACAGTCATCAGCCCATTAACATACGGCACAGTCACCCTCTCCTTAACGTACAGCACAGTCATCAGTCTATTAACATACAGAACAGCCACTAGTCCTTTAACATGCAGCACAGCCACCTGCCCATTAACATACAGCACAGTTATCATCCATTAACATACAGCACAGCCACCAGTCCATTAACATACCGCACAGTCACCAGCCCAGTCACATACAGCACAGCCACCTGTCCCTTAACATACAGCATAGCCACCAGTCCATTAACATACCGCACAGTCACCAGCCCAGTCACATACAGCACAGCCACCAGTCAATTAACATACAGCACAGTCATCAGCCATTTACATACAGCACAGTCATCAGTCCATTTACATACAGCACAGTCACCAGCCGATTAACATACAGCACAGTCATGAGTCCATTAACATACAGCACAGCCACCAGTTCATTAACATACAGCACAGTCACCAGTCCTTTAACATACAGCAGAGACACCAGCTCATTAACATACAGCACAGTCATCAGCCCATTAACATACAGCACAGCCACCAGTCATTTAACATATTGCACAGTCACCAGTCCGTTAAGATACAGCACAGTTACCAGACAATTAACATACAGCAGAGTCACCAGCCCATTAACATACAGCACAGTCACCAGTCCATTAAGATACAGTACAGTCACCAGCCCAGTCTCATACAGCACAGCCACCAGTCCATTAGTGTACAGCACAGCCACCAGTCCATTAACATAAAGCACAGTCACCAGGCCATTAACATACAGCACAGCCACCATCCATTAACGTACAGCACAAACACCAGCCCATTAACATACAGCACAGCCACCAGTCCTTTAACGTACAGCACAGACACCAGCCCATTAACATACAGAACTGTCACCAACCCATTAACATACAGCACAGTCACCAGTCCATTAAGATACAGCACAGTCACCAGCCCATTAACATACAGCACAATCACCAGCCCCGTCACATACAGCACAGCCACCAGTCTATTAAGATACAGCACAGTCACCAGCCCATTTACATACAGCACAATCAACAGCTCAGTCACATAAAGCACAGCTACCAGTCCATTAAAATACAGCACAACCACCAGTCCATTAACATGCAGCACAGTCACCAGTCCATTAAGATACAGCACAGTCACCAGCCCATTAACATACAGCACAGTCACCAGTCCATTAAGATACAGCACAGTCGCCAGCCCATTAACGTACAGCATAGTCACCAGCCCAGTCACATACAGCACAGCCACCAGTCCATTAAGATACAGCACAGCCACCAGTCCATTAACATACAGCACCATCACCAGCCCATTAACAAACAGCACCGTCATCATTCCATTAACATACAGCACAGTCACCAGTCCGTTAACATACAGCACCGTCATCAGTCCATTAACATACAGCACAGTCACCAGTCCGTTAACATACAGCACAACCACCTGTCCATCAACATACAGCACAGCCACCAGGCCATTAACATACAGTACAGCCACCAGGCCATTAACATACAGCACAGCCATCAGACAGTTTACGTACAGCACAGTCACCAGCCCATTAACATACAGCATAGCCACTGGTCCATTAACAAACAGCACAGTCACCTGTCCATTAAAATGCAGCACAGCCACGAGTCCATTAACATACATCACCGCCTCCAGTCCATTAACATGCCACACAGTCACCAGCCCAGTCACATAAAGCACAGCCACCAGTCCATTAACCAACAACACTGTCACGATTCCATTCACATACAGCACAGTCATTAGTCCATTAACATACTGCACAGCCACCGGTCCATTAAGGTACAGCACAGCCAACAGTCCATTAACATACAGCACAGTCACCAGACCATTAACATACAGCACAGTCATCAGTCCATTAATACAGCACATTCACCAGTCCATTAATACAGCACAGTCACCAGTCCATTAAGATACAGCACAGTCACCAGCCCATTAACATACGGCACAGTCACCAGTCCATTAACATACAGCACAGTCACCAGCCCCGTGACATACAGCACACCCACCAGTCCATTAACATACAGCACAACCACCAGTCCATTAACATACAGCACAGTCACCAGCCCATTAAGATACAGCACCGTCATCAGGCCATTAACATACAGCACAGTCACCAGCCCAGTCACATACAGCACAGCCACCAGTGCATTAACATACAGCACAGTCACCAGTCCATTAACATACAGCACCGTCATCAGTCCATTAACATACAACACAGTCACCAGTCCGTTAACAAACAGCACAGCCTCCAGTCCATTAACATACAGCACAGCCACCAGGCCATTAACATACAGTACAGCCACCAGTCCATTAACATACAGCACAGCCACCAGACAGTTTACGTACAGCACAGTCACCAGCCCATTAACATACAGCACAGCCACTGGCCCATTAACAAACAGCACAGTCACCAGTCCATTAAAATGCAGCACAGCCACCAGTCCATTAACATACACCACAGCCTCCAGCCCATTAACATACCACACCGTCACCAGCCCAGTCACATAAAGCACAGCCACCAGTCCATTAACAAACACCACAGTCACCATTCCATTCACATACAGCACAGTCATTAGTCCATTAACATACAGCACAGCCACCGGTCCATTAAGGTACAGCACAGCCAACAGTCCATTAACATAAAGCACAGTCACCAGACCATTAACATACAGCACAGTCATCAGTCCATTAATACAGCACAGTCACCAGTCCATTAACAAACAGCACCGTCATCATTCCATTAACATACAGCACAGCCACCAGTCAGTTTACGTACAGCACAGTCACCAGCCCATTAACATACAGCAGTCACCAGCCCATTAAGATACAGCACCGTCATCAGGCCATTAACATACAGCACAGTCACCAGCCCATTAACATACAGCACAGTCACCAGCCCATTAACATACAGCACAGTCACCAGACCATTAACATACAGCACAGCCACCAACCATTAACATACAGCACAGTCATCGGTCCATTAACATACAGCACAGCCACCAGTCCTTTAACATACAGCTCAGCCACCTGTCGTTTAACATACAGCACAGCCACCTGGCCAATAACATACAGCACAGTCATCGGTCCATTAAGATACAGGACATCCACCAGTCAGTTTACATACAGCTCAGTCACCAGTCCATTAACATACAGCACAGTCATCGGTCCATTAACGTACAGCACTGCCACCAGTCCATTAACATACAGCACAGTCACCAGTCCATAAACATACAGCACAGCCACTAGTCCATTAACATACAGCATAGTCACCAGCCCACTCATATCCAGCACCGCCACCTGTCCATTAAGATACAACACAGCCACCAGACCATTAACATACAGCACAGTCACCAGCCCATTAACATACAGCACCATCACCAGCCCATTAACATACAGCACAGCCACCAGTCCATTAAGATACAGCACAGTCACCAGCCCCGTCACATCAGCAGTCACCAACCCATTAACATACAGCACAGTCACCAGTCCATTAAGATACAGTACCGTCACCAGCCTCGTGACATACAGCACACCCACCAGTCCATTAAGATACAGCACAACCACCAGTCCATTAACATACAGCACACTCACCAGACCATTACCATACAGCACCGTCATCAGGCCATTAACATACAGCACAGTCACCAGCCCAGTCACATACAGCACAGCCACCAGTGCATTAACATACAGCACAGTCACCAGCCCATTAACATACAGCACCGTCATCAGTCCATTAACATACAGCACAGTCACCAGTCCGTTAACATACAGCACAGCCTCCAGTCCATTAACATACAGCACAGCCACCAGGCCATTAACATACAGTACAGCCACCAGTCCATTAACATACAGCACAGCCACCAGACAGTTTACGTACAGCACAGTCACCAGCCCATTAACATACAGCACAGCCACTGGTCCATTAACAAACAGCACAGTCACCAGTCCATTAAAATGCAGCACAGCCACCAGTCCATTAACATACACCACAGCCTCCAGTCCATTAACATACCACACCGTCACCAGCCCAGTCACATAAAGCACAGCCACCAGTCCATTAACAAACACCACAGTCACCATTCCATTCACATACAGCACAGTCATTAGTCCATTAACATACAGCACAGCCACCGGTCCATTAAGGTACAGCACAGCCAACAGTCCATTAACATAAAGCACAGTCACCAGACCATTAACATACAGCACAGTCATCAGTCCATTAATACAGCACAGTCACCAGTCCATTAACAAACAGCACCGTCATCATTCCATTAACATACAGCACAGCCACCAGTCAGTTTACGTACAGCACAGTCACCAGCCCATTAACATACAGCACAGTCACCAGCCCATTAACATACAGCACAGTCACCAGTCCATTAACATACAGCAAAGTCACCAGCCCATTAACATACAGCACAGTCACCAGCCCATTAACATACAGCACAGTCACCAGACCATTAACATACAGCACAGCCACCAATCCCTTAACATACAGCACAGTCATCGGTCCATTAACATACAGCACAGCCACCAGTCCTTTAACATACAGCTCAGCCACCTGTCGTTTAACATACAGCACAGCCACCTGGCCAATAACATACAGCACAGTCATCGGTCCATTAAGATACAGGACATCCACCAGTCAGTTTACATACAGCTCAGTCACCAGTCCATTAACATACAGCACAGTCATCGGTCCATTAACATACAGCACTGCCACCAGTCCATTAACATACAGCACAGTCACCAGTCCATAAACATACAGCACAGCCACTAGTCCATTAACATACTGCATAGTCACCAGCCCACTCACATCCAGCACCGCCACCAGTCCATTAAGATACAACACAGCCACCAGACCATTAACATACAGCACAGTCACCAGCCCATTAACATACAGCACCATCACCAGCCCATTAACATACAGCACAGCCACCAGCGCATTAACATACAGCACAGCCACCATTCCTTTATCATGTTGCACAGTCACCAGTCCATTAACATACAACACATACACCAGCCCATTAACATACAGCACAGCCACCAGTCCTTTAACATACAGCACTGACACCAGCCCATTAACATACACCACAGTCACCAGCCCATTTACATACAGCACAGTCACCAGTCCATTAAGATACAGCACAGTCACCAGCCCCGTCACATACAGCACAGTCACCAACCCATTAACATACAGCACAGTCACCAGTCCATTAAGATACAGTACCGTCACCAGCCTCGTGACATACAGCACACCCACCAGTCCATTAAGATACAGCACAACCACCAGTCCATTAACGTACAGCACAGTCACAGGCCCATTAACATACAGCACCGTCATCAGGCCATTAACATACAGCACAGTCACCTGCCCATTAACATACAGCACAGCCACCAGTGCATTAACATACAGCACAGTCACCAGCCCATTAACATACAGCACCGTCATCAGTCCATTAACATACAGCACAGTCACCAGTCCGTTAACATACAGCACAGCCACCAGTCCATTAACATACAGCACAGCTACCAGGCCATTAACATACAGTACAGCCACCAGATAGTTTACGTACAGCACAGTCACCAGCCTATTAACATACAGCACAACCACTGGTCCATTAACAAACAGCACAGTCACCAGTCCATTAAAATGCAGCGCAGCCACCAGTCCAATAACATACAACACAGCCTCCAGTCCATTAACAAACACCACAGTCACGATTCCATTCACATACAGCACAGTCATTAGTCCATTAACATACAGCACAGCCACCGGTCCATTAAGGTACAGCACAGCCAACAGTCCATTAACATACAGCACAGTCACCAGACCATTAACATACAGCACAGTCATCAGTCCATTAATACAGCACAGTCACCAGTCCATTAATACAGCACAGTCACCAGTCCATTAAGATACAGCACAGCCACCAGACAGTTTACGTACAGCACAGTCACCAGACCATTAACATACAGCACAGCCACTGGTCCATTAACAAACAGCACAGTCACCAGTCCATTAAAATGCAGCACAGCCACCAGTCCATTAACATACACCACAGCCTCCAGTCCATTAACATACCACACCGTCACCATCCCAGTCACATAAAGCACAGCCACCAGTCCATTAACAAACACCACAGTCACCATTCCATTCACATACAGCACAGTCATTAGTCCATTAACATACAGCACAGCCACCGGTCCATTAAGATACAGCACAGCCAACAGTCCATTAACATACAGCACAGTCACCAGACCATTAACGTACAGCAGAGTAATCAGTCCATTAATACAGCACAGTCACCAGTCCATTAATACAGCACAGTCACCAGTCCATTAACATACAGCACAGTCATCGGTCCATTAACATCCAGGACAGTCACCCGTCCTTTAATATACAGCACAGCCACCAGCCCATTAACATACAGCACAGCCACCAGTCCATTAACAAGCAGCACAGCCACCAGTCGATTAACATACAGCACTGACACCAGCCCATTAACATACAGCACAGTCACCAGCCCATTAACATACAGCACAGTCATCGGTCCATTAACATCCAGGACAGTCACCCGTCCTTTAATATACAGCACAGTCACCAGCCCATTAACATACAGCACAGCCACCAGTCCATTAACAAGCAGCAGAGCCACCAGTCGATTAACATACAGCACTGACACCAGCCCATTAACATACAGCACAGTCACCAGCCCATTAACATACAGCACAGTCACCAGTCCATTAAGATACAGCACAGTCACCAGCCCCATCACATACAGCACAACCACCTGTCCATTAAGATACAGCACTGTCACCAGTCCATTAACATACAGCACAGTCACCAGCCCAGTCACATACAGCACAGCCACCAGTCCATTAAGATACAGCACAACCACCAGTCCATTAAGATACAGCACAGTCACCAGCCCATTAACGTACAGCACAGCCAACAGTCCACTAACATACAGCACAGTCACCAGCCGATTAACATACAGCATCGTCATCAGGCCATTAACATACAGCACAGTCACCAGCCCATTAACATACAGCACAGTCACCAGTCCATTGACAAACAGCACAGTCACCAGCCCATTAACAGACAGCACCGTCATCAGTCCATTAAGATACAGCACAGTCACCAGCCCATTAACATACAGCACAGTTACCAGCCCATTAACATACAGCACAGTCACCAGTCCAATAACATACAGCACAGCCACCATTCAGTTTACGTACAGCACAGTCACCAGCCCATTAACATACAGCACAGCCACTGGTCCATTAACAAACAGCACAGTCACCAGTCCATTAAAATACAGCACAGCCACAAGTCCATTAACATACAGCACAGCCTCCAGTCCATTAACATACCACACAGTCACCAGCCCATTACCATACAGCACAGTCACCAGTCCATTAACAAACACCACAGTCACCATTCCATTCACATACAGCACAGTCATCAGTCCATTAATACAGCACAGTTACCAGTCCATTAATACAGCACAGTCACCAGTCCATTAACATACAGCACAGTCATCGGTCCATTAACATCCAGGACAGTCACCAGTCCTTTAATATACAGCACAGCCACCAGTCAGTTTACGTACAGCACAGTCACCAGCCCATTAACATACAGCACAGCCACCAGTCCATTAACAAACAGCACAGTCACCATCCCATTAACATACAGCACAGTCACCAGCCCATTAACATACAGCACAGTCACCAGTCCATTAACAAACAGCACAGTCAACAGCCTATTAACATATGCACAGTCAGCAGCCCATTAACATACAGCACTGTCACCAGCCCATTAACATGCAGCACAGTCATCAGTCCATTAACAAACAGCACAACCACCTGTCCATTAACATACAGCACAGCCACCAGACCATTAACATACAGCACAGCCACCAGTCCATTAACAAACAGCACATCCACCTGTCCCTTAACATACAGCACAGTCACCAGCCCATTAACATACAGCACAGCCACCAGCCCATTAACATACAGCCCAGACACCAGTCCATTAACATACAGTACAGCCACCAGCCCATTGACATACAGCACAGCCACCAGTCCTTTATCATACAGCACTGACACCAGCCCATTAACATACAGCACAGTCACCAGCTCATTTACATACAGCCCAGACACCAGTCCATTAACATACAGCACAGCCACCAGCCCATTGACATACAGCACAGCCACCAGTCCTTTATCATACAGCACTGACACCAGACCATTAACATACAGCACAGTCACCCGCTCATTTACATACACCACAACCACCTGTCCATTAAGATACAGCACAGTCACCAGCCCATTAACATACAGCACAGTCACCAGCCCAGTCACATACAGCACAGCCACCAGTCCATTAAGATACAGCACAACCACCACTCCATTAACATACAGCACAGTCACCAGCCCATTAACATACAGCACAGCCACCAGTCCATTGACATACAGCACAGTCACCAGCCCATTAACATACAGCACCGTCATCAGTCCATTAATACAGCACAGTCACCAGTCCATTAATACAGCACAGTCACCAGTCCATTAACATACAGCACAGTCATCGGTCCATTAACATCCAGGACAGTCACCAGTCCTTTAATATACAGCACAGCCACCAGTCAGTTTACGTACAGCACAGTCACCAGCCCATTAACATACAGCACAGCCACTGGTCCATTAACAAAAAGCACAGTCACCAGTCCATTAAAATACAGCACAGCCACAAGTCCATTAACATACAGCACAGCCTCCAGTCCATTAACATACCACACAGTCACCAGCCCATTACCATACAGCACAGTCACCAGTCCATTAACAAACACCACAGTCACCATTCCATTCACATACAGCACAGTCATCAGTCCATTAATACAGCACAGTTACCAGTCCATTAATACAGCACAGTCACCAGTCCATTAACATACAGCACAGTCATCGGTCCATTAACATCCAGGACAGTCACCAGTCCTTTAATATACAGCACAGCCACCAGTCAGTTTACGTACAGCACAGTTAGCAGCCCATTAACATACAGCACAGCCACCAGTCCATTAACAAACAGCACAGTCACCATCCCATTAACATACAGCACAGTCACCAGCCCATTAACATACAGCACAGTCACCAGTCCATTAACAAACAGCACAGTCAACAGCCTATTAACATATGCACAGTCAGCAGCCCATTAACATACAGCACTGTCACCAGCCCATTAACATGCAGCACAGTCATCAGTCCATTAACAAACAGCACAACCACCTGACCATTAACATACAGCACAGCCACCAGACTATTAACATACAGCACAGCCACCAGTCCATTAACAAACAGCACATCCACCTGTCCCTTAACATACAGCACAGTCACCAGCCCATTAACATACAGCACAGCCACCAGCCCATTAACATACAGCCCAGACACCAGTCCATTAACATACAGCACAGCCACCAGCCCATTGACATACAGCACAGCCACCAGTCCTTTATCATACAGCACTGACACCAGCCCATTAACATACAGCACAGTCACCCGCTCATTTACATACACCACAACCACCTGTCCATTAAGATACAGCACAGTCACCAGCCCATTAACATTCAGCACAGTCACCAGCCCAGTCACATACAGCACAGCCACCAGTCCATTAAGATACAGCACAACCACCACTCCATTAACATACAGCACAGTCACCAGCCCATTAACATACAGCACAGCCACCAGTCCATTGACATACAGCACAGTCACCAGCCCATTAACATACAGCACCGTCATCAGTCCATTAATACAGCACAGTCACCAGTCCATTAATACAGCACAGTCACCAGTCCATTAACATACAGCACAGTCATCGGTCCATTAACATCCAGGACAGTCACCAGTCCTTTAATATACAGCACAGCCACCAGTCAGTTTACGTACAGCACAGTCACCAGCCCATTAACATACAGCACAGCCACCAGTCCATTAACAAACAGCACAGTCACCATCCCATTAACATACAGCACAGTCACCAGCCCATTAACATACAGCACAGTCACCAGTCCATTAAGATACAGCACAACCACCACTCCATTAACATACAGCACAGTCACCAGTCCATTAACATACAGCTCAGCCACCAGTCCATTGACAAACAGCACAGTCACCAGCCCATTAACATACAGCACCGTCATCAGTCCATTAAGATACAGCACAGTCACCAGCCCATTTACATACAGCACAGTTACCAGCCCATTAACATACAGCACAGTCACCAGTCCAATAACATACAGCACAGCCACCATTCAGTTTACGTACAGCACAGTCACCAACACATTAACATACAGCACAGCCACTGGTCCATTAACAAACAGCACAGTCACCAGTCCATTAAAATACAGCACAGCCACAAGTCCATTAACATACAGCACAGCCTCCAGTCCATTAACATACCACACAGTCACCAGCCCATTACCATACAGCACAGTCACCAGTCCATTAACAAACACCACAGTCACCATTCCATTCACATACAGCACAGTCATCAGTCCATTAATACAGCACAGTTACCAGTCCATTAATACAGCACAGTCACCAGTCCATTAACATACAGCACAGTCATCGGTCCATTAACATCCAGGACAGTCACCAGTCCTTTAATATACAGCACAGCCACCAGTCAGTTTACGTACAGCACAGTCACCAGACCATTAACATACAGCACAGCCACCAGTCCATTAACAAACAGCACAGTCACCATCCCATTAACATACAGCACAGTCACCAGCCCATTAACATACAGCACAGTCACCAGTCCATTAACAAACAGCACAGTCAACAGCCTATTAACATATGCACAGTCAGCAGCCCATTAACATACAGCACTGTCACCAGCCCATTAACATGCAGCACAGTCATCAGTCCATTAACAAACAGCACAACCACCTGTCCATTAACATACAGCACAGCCACCAGTCCATTAACATACAGCACAGCCACCAGTCCATTGACATACAGCAC
Organism: Cetorhinus maximus; assembly: GCF_964194155.1. Taxonomy (NCBI): domain Eukaryota; kingdom Metazoa; phylum Chordata; class Chondrichthyes; order Lamniformes; family Cetorhinidae; genus Cetorhinus; species Cetorhinus maximus. The sequence continues at coordinate 302,363 of NW_027596389.1, forward strand.
AGTCACCAGCCCATTAACATACAGCACCGTCATCAGTCCATTAACATACAGCACAAGCACCAGGCCATTAACATACAGCACAGTCACCAGTCCAATAACATACAGCACAGCCACCAGTCAGTTTACGTACAGCACAGTCACCAGTCCATTAAAATACAGCACAGCCACAAGTCCATTAACATACAGCACAGCCTCCAGCCCATTAACATACCACACAGTCACCAGCCCATTAACATACAGCACAGTCACCGGTTCATTAACAAACACCACAGTCACCATTCCATTCACATACAGCACATTCATTAGTCCATTAACATACAGCACCGGCACCGTTCCATTAAGATACAGCACAGCCAACAGTCCATTAACATACAGCACAGTCACCAGACCATTAACATACAGCACAGTCATCAGTCCATTAATACAGCACAGTCACCAGTCCATTAATACAGCACAGTCACCAGTCCATTAACATACAGCCCAGTCACCAGCCCATTAACATACAACACAGTCACCAGTCCTTTAACTATCAGCACATCCACCAGTCCATTAACATACAGCACAGTCACCAGTCCGTTAACATACAGCACAGTCACCAGCCCATTAACATACAGCACAGTCACCAGCCCATTAACATACAGCACAGTCACCAGCGCATTAACATACAGCACAGTCACCATTCCATTAACATACAGCACAGTCACCAGTCCATTTACATACAGCACAGTCACCATTCCATTAACATACAGCAGTCACCAGCCTATTTACATACAGCACTGCCACCAGTCCATTAACAAACAGCACAGTCACCGGTCCATTAACATACAGCACAGTCACCAGTCTATTAACAAACAGCACAGTCACCAGTCCATTTACATACAGCACAGTCATCAGTCCATTAACATACAGCATATCCACCAGTCCATTAACACTCAGGAAAGTCACCAAACCTTTAAACCAGTTGATTAGCATACAGCAGAGACACCAGTCAATTAACTAACACTGCAGCCACTAGTCCATCAATTTGCACAACAGCCACCAACCATTAATATGCACCAGAGCCACCGGGCCATTAAATTACACCTCAGTCACCAGGCCATTAACATACACCAAAGCCACCATTCCATGAACATACATTAGAGCCACCAGAACATTAACATATGCTCTGCCACCAGTCTATTAACATCCAGCACAGCCAACAGTCCATTCACATCAACTACAGACACCAGTCCCTTAACATACACTCGAGTCCCTTGTCCCTGAATATACTCCACAGCCACCAGTCCATTAACATACAACCCATCCACCAGTCCATTAACATACAGCCCATCCACCAGTCCATTAACATACAGCCCATCCACCAAGTCCATTAATATACACCACAGTCACCAGTCTATTAACACACAGCACAATCACCAATCTATTAACATCAACCCAAGACACCAGTCCCTTAACATACACTGGAGTCCCTTGTCCTTGAATATACTCCATGGCCACCAGTCCATTAACATACAGCCCATCCACCAGTCCATTAATATGCTCCACAGCCACCAGTCCATCAATATGCTCCACAGCCACCAGTATTTTAACGAACCCTACAGTCAACAGTCCATTAAGTTGCACAACATCCACCAGCCCATTAACACACCTCAGCATCACCAGTACATTGACATGCAGCACTGTCACCATTACATTAATATACACCACAGGCACCAGTATTTTAATGAGCACCACAGTCACCCGTCCATTAACTTATACAACAGTCACCAGTCCATTAATATACACCCGCGTCACCATCCCATTAACATACACCACAATCACCAATCCATTGGCTGCCCTCTTATTTGTCTGTCTCCTTCAATCTTGTCCTCTTTCACAGCACAGGGCATAATTGGCCCACAGGAGGACAGCTAAAGCAAGCCGTGGCATTCAGGGCCTCGGCTCTCCGGAGAATCCATGCCGAGGTCTTCAGAGGCAACAGGGCCAACCACTACACAGGCTGTCTCCACCCCTGCTTCAGATGTCAGGGCAGCACCTAGAGGAATTGGCAGCCTGGAAAGTTAAGAAATTTTGATCACAATTGGTTGCACAGGTGAAAACATTTTGTCACTTCTTGCTCTGAGAAAATAGTCACCACGCATTATCCAGTGAATGTTGTCTTTAAGCTTCGTTGGCAGTCTTCACAAATCCCCCCCACTGCAGTCCCCCCCAATAGCAGCTCAGCTTTACGCACATAGATGAGTGAGTCTGGAGGGAGAATTGAGTCTCTGGCAGGGCCTTTCGGAGCCTCGTGCAAACACTTTCACACACAGGGATCCTTCCTCCATCACACTCATCTCAATGTCCTGAGCATTTTCAATGCTGCTTGTTGGGGTTCTCTTTCAGATGTCCATCTGAGCTGACCTGCAACTCCACCCACCCACATCGCATTCCCATGCAGCAACTGTTCTCGCCCAACATGAGGCTCCGCTCACTTTCGATTCCGACAGCGATGGTCATAGTCAGATTTTTGCTCAACTCCCTTGTCCTTTCCCCTCCCCCAGTCATCCATATCTGTCCCCCATCGCTGTTGCCCCCCCGCCCAAGTGCCACCTCCACCTCCCCACTGTCACCTACCAACTAGAACCCTTTTCTTTCTGGGATGTCCAGCTGAATATGTACATTCCCGACCTTCCCGAGAATCCCACCCCCATCCACATTGACCTCCCCAACCTCCTCCTTCCCACCCCCAGGGTCTCTGTCTGCCCCTGAGTCCCCACCAACCACCCTCACTGCCCCTTCTACTGCTACCGATGCCTCCCTCACCCTCCCACCCTTCCGGCTCCCTCTGCCCGCACCCATACTCACCATTGCATCATACCATGCCCACCCTCAGTTCTCTCGCCAGAAGGCAGTCATTGGCTCCGCTGACCCCTTCCTTGCACATTCACCTGGACATCCCACCACCCCTTACTCCGTCCTCCCCCCAGACACCTTCCTCCCCACGATACCTTGGCCCCCCCAGACTCCTCCCCCCTTCTGAACTGCTCCTCCTTCCGAACTCCTCCCCCCCCTCTAAACTCGTTCCCCCTCTGGACTCCTCTCTCCTCCAAACTCCTTCCCCCTCCGAAATCCTCCCCCCTCCGAACTCCTTACCCCTCCTCCCTCCTCCCTCCTCTGAACCCTTCCCCCTCCAAACTTTTCCACCCTACGAACTCCCTCCGCTGAACTCCTCCCCTCCGAACTCCTTCCCCCTCCGAAATCCTCCCTCCTCCGAACTCTTTCCCCCTCCGAAATCCTTCCCTCCTCCGAACTCCTCCCCTCCCCCCTCCCCCCTCCGAACTCCTCCCCTCCCCCCTCCCCCCTCTGAACTCCTCCCCCTCCAAACACCTTCCTCTCCCCACCCACACCCGCCCCCGATACACTTTTCACTCACAGCTGGCCCTTCTCCACACCCCCATCGCCGATCATCCATAGCAGTCCCTGGCCAAGACTGTGATGTTCCGAAGCAGACCTAAGAAATGGACGGAGACCTCCCACCTTCCGAGAGCTGCTTCCTGGCAGATCCATGTGCGTGAGAATCCACACAGTTTGCAATGCGCGATGTTCCTCCGGTGTCCCATAGCTGTCGGGCTGCAGCATCTTCTGTTCCTCTGATGTCCATGATGTGACCAAGGCCCTAACGGCAATTCCCGACTTCTGCACAGCACACTTGTCCAGGCATGTTCTGGGCCGGCGTGTTTTCCCACCGATGTAATGGATAATCTGGTGTCGGGGGAGGGACAATTCCAATCGGGGTTTAATTTACATCCCATTAGCAGGTTGCAAATTGGGTTCAGGCCGGTTTCCAGCAGGATTGGTGTTCCATCATAGCGGACACCGCTGTGCTTTCACGCTGCCATGGAAACGATTTTGGGCCTTGTCAACATATTCCACCAATGGGGCCAGAAATTTCCAGCCACTGAGTGTTATTCACTAACGAGCTGAGATCTGTCTAACATCCCCATCGCAGTAAAATTCCATCCTTTCCCTCACTCCTCCCATGCCACCCCCAGCCCAGACCAAGCTATTCCATCCCTCCCATGCCATTTCCATCCGATTTCTTTCATCCCTCATATCATCCTCATTCTACCCACCCTTTCCATACTTCCTCCATGTATTACTCCACTCCCATGCCCATTCCCACCCCTCCTTCAGGCAGTCGGTTTGTGAATGTTCTGTCTGCTGAATTATAGAACTGTTTACCTGAGACCCATGACTGATGCTGGAGAGCAGTGAGAGCCAGGGCCCAGTGACTGATGCTGGAGAGCAGTGAGAGCCAGGGCCCAGTGACTGACGCTGGAGAGCAGTGAGAGCCAGGGCCCAGTGACTGACTCTGGAGAGCAGTGAGAGCCAGGGCCCAGTGACTGATGCTGGAGAGCAGTGAGATCCAGGGCCCAGTGACTGACTCTGGAGAGCAGTGAGAGCCAGGGCCCAGTGACTGATGCTGGAGAGCAGTGAGAGCCAGGGCCCAGTGACTGACTCTGGAGAGCAGTGAGAGCCAGGGCCCAGTGACTAATGCTGGAGAGCAGTGAGATCCAGGGCCCAGTGACTGACACTGGAGAGCAGTGAGAGCCAGGGCCCAGTGACTAAGACAGGGGAGCAGTGAGAGCCAGGGACCTGTGACTGAGATCAAGCAGTAGTGAGAGCCAGCAGCCAGTGAGTGAGACTGGGTAGCAGTGAGAGCCAGGGGCCAGGGACAGAGAGTGGGGAGCTGTGAGAGACAGGGCACAGTAAATTCGACAATTCCCAGTGACTCAATGTGTGACACTCTGTAAATATACTTTGGGACTTTGTTCCCTGGGACAAAATGTGTGATATTCGGTCATTATACATAGTGACACAGTTCCTGTGATACGCTGTGTGATAATCTGTAATTATACATTGGGACATTGTTCCCAGTCACAAACTTTGTGATACTGTATAATTGTACATGGGAGCACTGTTCCCTATGTGACATTGTGTGAGATTCTTTAATTACAAAGCAGAAACTTTTTCCTGTGTCACACTGAGTGATATTGAGTAATTATGCAGGGGGACACTGTTCCCTGTGAGATACTGTGTCACATTCTGTAATTCAACATTGGGAAACTGCTTCCTGTGTCTCACTGTGTGATATTATGTAATTATACATTGGGAACCTGTTCCCTGTGTCACACTATGTGACATTCTGTATTTATACATCGGGACACAGATCCTTGTGTCACACTGTGCAAGATTATGTAACGATACGTTAGGACACTGTTCCCTGTGTCACACTGTGTAGATTCTGTCAATACATACTGGGAAATCGTTCCCTGTATCCCAGTTTGCCATATTCTGCAATTATACATCAGGAAACTGTTCCCTGTGACACACTGAGTGACATTTTGTAATTATACATTGGGACACTTTTCCCTGTCTCACACTGTGTGATATTATGTAACTATACATTGGGACACTGATATTATGTAACTATACATTGGGACACTGTACCCTGTGTCACACTGTGTGATATTACGTAATTACACGTTGGGACATTGTTCCCTGTGTCACACTGTGTGACATTATGAAATTATACATTGGGTCACTGTTCACTTTGTCACACTGCGTGATACTGTCTAATTATACATTGTGACACTGTTACCTGTGACACACTGTGTGATATTCTGTAATTATACATTGGGACACTATTCCCTGTGTGACACAATGTGACATTCTGTAATTATACATAGGAACACTGTTACCTGAGTCACACTGTGTGACGTTATGTAATTATACATTGGGACACTGTTCCCTGTGACACAATGTGCGATATCATGTAATTAAACATCGGGACACTGTTCCCTGTGTCACTCTGCGTGATATTATGTAATTATACATTGGGACACTGTTCCCTGTGATAAAATGTGTGACATTCTGTAATTATACATTGGGACACTGTTCCCTGTGTCACACTGTGTGATATTATGTGATTAAACATTGGGACACTGTTCCCTGTGTCACACCACGTGACACTGTCTAATTATAAATTGTCACACTGTTACCTGTGACACATTGTGTGATATTCTGTGATTATACATTGGGACACTGTACCCTGTGTCACACTGGTGATGTTCTGTAATTATACATTGAAACATTGTTCCCTGTGACACACTGTGTGACATTATGTAATTAAACATTAGGAAACTGCTTCCTGTGTCTCTCAGTGTGATATTGTGTAATTATACATTGGGACTCTTTTCAATGTGTTGCACTATTTGATATTCTATAATTATACATGGGGCCCAGTTCCCTGTGTCACAATGTGCGATATTCTGTAATTAAACAGTGGGACACTGTTCCCTGTGTCACATTGTGTGACATTCTGTAATTATACATTTGGACACGGATCTCTATGTCACGCTGAATGATATTCTGAAATTATACATAGGGACACTGCTCCATACAACACAATGTGTGATCATCTGTAAATATACATTGGGACACTATTCCTTGCGACACAATGTGTGATGCTCCATAATTATACATCAGGACAATGTTCCCTGTGTCACATTCTCTGATATTCTGTAATTATACATTGGGGCACTGTTCACTGCGTCACATTGTATGAAATTCTATAACTATACATCAGGGCACTGTTCACGGTGTGACATTCTGTAATTATACATTGGGACGCTGTTCACTGCGTCACATTGTGTGATATTATGCAATTAATCATTGGGACACTGTTCCCTGTGACACAGCGAGTGATATTCTGTAATTATACGTTGTTACACTGTTCCCTGTGTCACACTTTGATACGGTGTAATTATAAATTGGGACACAGTTCCCTTTGTCACAATCTGTGATATACTTTAATTATACATTGGGAGTCAGATCATTGTGTCATCCTGTGTGTTACTCTGTAATTAAACATCGGGATCCAGTTCCTCGTGTCACGGTGTGCAATACTCTGTAATTATACATTGGGCACTAGTCCCTGTGTCACACTGTGTGATATTGTGTAATTACAGTTTAGGTCTCTTTTTCCTGTGTCACATTGTTTAATATTCCGTAATTAAACATTGGCACAAGGTTCTGTGTGTCACACTGTGCAATATTCTGTAATTATACATTGTGACACTGTTCCCTATGTCACACTGTGTGATATTCCGTAATTATACATTAGGACACTGCTCCCTGTGTCACATTCAGTGATATTCCGTGATAAATCATTGGGACTCTGTTCCCTATGTAACACTGGATGATATTCTGTAATTAATCATTGGGACACGGTTCCCTGTGTCACACTGTGTGATGTTCTGTAAATATACATATGGACACTGTTAAGTGTTACACACAGTGTGATATTGCCCAATTATACATTGTGACACTGTTCCCTGTGTCACACTGTGCGATATCCTGTAATTATACATAGGGACACTATTCCCTGTGTCACATTGTGTGATAATCTGTAATTACATATATGGACACTGTTCTGTGTGAAACACAGTGTGATATTGGCTAATTATACATTGTGACACTGTTCCCTGTTTCAGCCTGTGTGATATTCTGTAATTATACATTTGTACCTCATTCCCTGTGAGACACATTGTAGCTCCTCTCAATACACACTGGGAAATTGTTCCCTGTGTCCCAGTGTGCGATATTCTGTAATTACACATCAGGACACTGATTCCTGTGACACAGTGTGTGACATTCTGTAATTATACATTGGGACACTGTTCCCTGTGTCACACTGTGTGATATTATGTAATTATACATTGGGAACCTGTTCCCTGTGTCACACTATGTGACATTCTGTATTTATACATCGGGAAACAGATCCTTGTGTCACACTGTGCAAGATTATGTAACGAGACGTTAGGACACTGTTCCCTGTGTCACACTGTGTAGATTCTGTCAATACACACTGGGAAATCGTTCCCTGTATCCCAGTTTGCCATATTCTGCAATTATACATCAGGAAACTGTTCCCTGTGACACACTGAGTGACATTTTGTAATTATACAATGGGACACTGTTCCCTGTCTCACACTGTGTGATATTATGTAACTATACATTGGGACACTGTACCCTGTGTCACACTGAGTGATATTATGTAATTATACATTGGGACACTGTTCCCTGTGTCACACTGTGTGACATTATGTAATTATACATTGGGACACTGTTCCCTGTGTCACACTGTGTGACATTATGTAATTATACATTGGGTCACTGTTCACTTTGTCACACTGCGTGATACTGTCTAATTATACATTGTGACACTGTTACCTGTGACACACTGTGTGATATTCTGTAATTATACATTGGGACACTATTCCCTGTGTGACACAATGTGACATTCTGTAATTATACATAGGAACACTGTTACCTGAGTCACACTGTGTGACGTTATGTAATTATACATTGGGACACGGTTCCCTGTGACACAATGTGCGATATCATGTAATTAAACATCGGGACACTGTTCCCTGTGTCACTCTGCGTGATATTATGTAATTATACATTGGGACACTGTTCCCTGTGATAAAATGTGTGACATTCTGTAATTATACATTGGGACACTGTTCCCTGTGTCACACTGTGTGATATTATGTGATTAAACATTGGGACACTGTTCCCTGTGTCACACTGTGTGACATTATGTAATTATACATTGGGACACTGTTCCCTGTGTCACACCATGTGACACTGTCTAATTATAAATTGTCACACTGTTACCTGTGACACATTGTGTGATATTCTGTGATTATACATTGGGACACTGTACCCTGTGTCACACTGGTGATGTTCTGTAATTATACATTGAAACATTGTTCCCTGTGACACACTGTGTGACATTATGTAAATAAACATTAGGAAACTGCTTCCTGTGTCTCACAGTGTGATATTGTGTAATTATACATTGGGACACTGTTCCCTGTGTCACACTGTGTGATATTATGTGATTAAACATTGGGACACTGTTCCCTGTGTCACACTGTGTGACATTATGTAATTACACATTGGGACACTGTTCCCTGTGTCACACTGGGTGACATTATGTAATTATACATTTGGACACTGTTCCCTGTGTCACACCACGTGACACTGTCTAATTATAAATTGTCACACTGTTACCTGTGACACATTGTGTGATATTCTGTGATTATACATTGGGACACTGTACCCTGTGTCACACTGGTGATGTTCTGTAATTATACATTGAAACATTGTTCCCTGTGACACACTGTGTGACATTATGTAAATAAACATTAGGAAACTACTTCCTGTGTCTCTCATTGTGATATAGTGTAATTATACATTGGGACTCTTTTCAATGTGTTGCACTATTTGATATTCTATAATTATACATGGGGCCCAGTTCCCTGTGTCACAATGTGCGATATTCTGTAATTAAACAGCAGGGAAGTGTTCCCTGTGTCACACTGTGTGACATTCTGTAATTATACATTGGGACACTGTTCACTGTGTCACACTGTGCGAGATTATGTAATTAATCAATGGGACACTATTCCCTGTTTCACACTGTGTGATGTTCTGTAATTATACATATGTACACTGTTCTGTGTGAAACACAGTGTGGTATTGTCTAATTATACATTGTGACACGGTTCCCTGTGTCAGCCTGTGTGATATTCTGTAATTATACATTGGCACACCAGTCCCTGTGAGACACGGTGTAGATTCTGTCAATATACACTGGGAAATTGTTCACTGTGCCCCAGTGTGCGATATTCTGTAATTATACATTGGGACACTGATCCCTGTGACACACTGTGTGACATTCTGTAATTATACATTGGGGCACTGCTCCCTGTGTCACACATTGTGATATTATATAATTATACATTGGGAAACTGTTCCCTGTGTCACACTATGTGACAATCTGTATTTATACATCGAGACACTGATCCTTGTGTCACACTGTGCGAGATTATGTAGCGATACGTTAGGACGCTGTTGCCTGTGTCACACTGTGTAGATTCTGTCAATACACACTGGGAAATTGTTCCCTGTGTCCCAGTGTGCCATATTCTGCAATTATACATCGGGGAACTGTTACCTGTGACACAATGTGTGACTTTTTGTGATTATACATTGGGACACGGTTCCCTGCATCACAATATGTGATATTATGTAATTATACATTGGGATACTGTTCTCTGTGTCACACTGTGTGAAATTATGTAATTATACATTAGTACGCTGTTGCTTGTGTCACACTGTGTGCCATTCTGTAATCATACATTGGGACACGATTACCTGTGATCAACTGTGTGACATTCTGTAATTATAAATTCGGACACTGTACCCTGTGTCACACTGTGTGATATTATGTAACCATACATTGGGACACTGTTCCTGTGTCACACTGTGTGACATTATGTAATTATAAATTGGGACTTTGTTCCTCGTGTCACACTGGGTGATACTGTCTAATTATACATTGTGAAACTGTTAACTTTGACATACTGTGTGATATTCTGTAATTATACATTGGGACAGTGTTTCTTGTGTCACACTGTGTGTCATTCTGTAATTATACGTTGGAAAACTGTTCCCTGTGTCACAATGTGTGACATTCTGTAATTATATATTGGGACACTGTACCCTGTGTCACACTGTGTGATATTATGTAATTATACATTGGGACACAGTTCCCTGTGTCACGATGCATCATACTGTCTAATTGTACATTGTGACACTGTTACCTGTGAGACACTGTGTGATATTCTGTAATTATACATTGGGGCACTGTTCCCTGTGTCACACATTGTGATATTATGTATTTATACATTGGGAAACTGTTCCCTGTGTCACAAACTGTGATATTCTGTAAATATACATTGGCCACTGTTTTCTGTGTGATACTATGTGACATTCTGTAATTATACATAGGAACACTGTTCCCTGTGTCACACTGTGTGATGTTCTGTAATTATACATATGGACACTGTTCTGTGTGAAACACAGTGTGACATTCTGTAATTATACGTTGTGACACTGTTACCTGTGACCCACAATGTGATATTCTGTAATTATTCATTGGGACACTGTTCCCTGTGTCACACTGTGTGATGTTCTGTAATTATGCATATGGACACTGTTCTGTGTGAAACACAGTGTGACATTCTGTAATTATACATTGTGACACTGTTCCCTGTGTCAGCCTGTGTGATATTCTGTAATTATGCATCGGCACTCCAGTCCCTGTGAGACACAGTGTAGATCCTCTCAATACACATTGTGAAATTGTTCCCTGTGTCCCAGCGTGCGATGTTCTGTAGTTATACATGGGGACACTGATCCCTGTGACACACTGTGGGACATTCTGTAATTCTTCATTGGGGCACTGTTCCCTGTATCACACTGTGTGATATTATGTAATTATACATTGGTAAGTTGTTCCCTGTGTCACACTATGTGACATGCTGCATTTATACACCGGGACACTGATCCTTGAGTCACACTTTGCGAGATTATGTAGCGATACATTGGGACGCTGTTGCCTGTGTCACACTGTGTAGATTCTGTCAATACACACTGGGAAATTGTTCCCTGTGTCCCAGTGTGCCATATTATGCAATTATACATCGGGAAACTGTTCCCTGTGACACAATATGAGGCATTCTGTAATTACACATAGGAACACTGTTCCCTGTGTCACACTGTGTGACATTCTGTAATTATACTTTGGGACACTGTACCCTGTGTCACACTGTGTGATATTATGTAATTATACACTGGGACACTGTACACTGTGTCACACTGTGATATTTAGTAATTTTACATTGTGACACTGTTACCTGTGACACGGTGTGATATTCTGTAATTATACATTGGGACACTATTCCCTGTGTCACAAACTGTGATATTCTGTATCTATACATTGGCCTCTATTTTCTGTGAGACACTATGTGACATTCTGTAATTATACATAGGAACACTGTTCCCTGTGTCACACTGTGTGATGTTCTGTAATTATACATTGGCACCCCAGTCCCTGTGAGACACAGTGTAGATCAAAATCAATACACACTGGGAAATTGTTCCCTGTGTCCCAGTGTGCGATATTCTGTAATTATACATCGGGACACTGATCCCTGTGACACACTGTGTGACAATCTGTAATTATACATTGGGGCACTGTTCCCTGTGTCACACTGTGTGATATTATGTAATTATACATTGGGAAACTGTTCCCTGTGTCACACTATGTGACATTCTGTATTTATACACCGGGACACAGATCCTTGTGTCACACTGTGCAAGATTATGTAGCGATACGTTAGGATGCTGTTGCCTGTGTCACACTGTGTAGATTCTGTCAATACATACTGGGAAATTGTTCCCTGTATCCCAGTGTGCCATATTCTGCAATTATACATCGGGAAACTGTTCCCTTTGACACAATGTGTGACATTTTATAATTATACATTGGGACACTGTTCCCTGTCTCACAATATGTGATATTATGTAATTATACATTGGGATACTGTTCTCTGTGTCACACTGTGTGAAATTATGTAATTATACATTAGTACGCTGTTGCTTGTGTCACACTGTGTAACATTCTGTAATTATACATTGGGACACTGTACTCTGTCCACAATGTGTGATATTATGTAATTATACATTGGGACATTGTTCCCTGTGTCACACTGTGTGATGTTCTGTAATTATACATATGGACACTGTTTTGTGTGAAACACATTGTGATATTGTCTAATTATACATTGTGACAGTGTTCCCTGTGTCAGCCTGTGTGATATTCTGTAATGATACATTGGCACCCCAAGCCCTGTGAGACACAGTTTAGATCCTCTCAATACACAATGGGAAATTGTTCCCTGTGTCCCAGTGTGCGTTATTCTGTAGTTATACATGGGGACACTGATCCCTGTGACACACTATGTGACATTCTGTAATTATACATTGGGACACTGTTCCCTGTATCACACTATGTGACATTCTGCATTTATACACCGGGACACTGATCCTTGTGTCACACTTTGTGAGATTATGTAACGATACGTTGGGACACTGTTGCCTGTGTCACACTGTGTAGATTCTGTCAATACACACTGGGAAATTGTTCCCTGTGTCCCAGTGTGCCATATTCTGCAATTATACATCGGGAAACTGTTCCCTGTGACACACTGTGTGACATTTTGTAATTATACATGGGGACACTGTTCCCTGTCTCACAATAAGTGATATTATGTAATTATACATTGGGATACTGTTCTCTGTGTCACACTGTGTGAAATTATGTAATTATACATAAGTACGCTGTTGCTTGCGTCACACTGTGTGCCAATTTGTAATCATACATTGGGGCACGGTTACCTGTAATACACTGTGTGACTTTCTGTAATTATACTTTGGGACACTGTACCCTGTGTCACAATGTATGATACTATGTAATTATACATTGGGACAATATTCCCTGTGTCACACTGCGTTATACTGTCTAATTATACATTGTGAAACTGTTGCGTGTGACACACTGTGTGATATTCTGTAATTATACATTGGGACAGTGTTCCCTGTGTCATAATCTGTGATATTCTGTAGTTATACGTTGGCCATTGTTCCCTGTGTCACACTCTGTGGCATTCTGTAATTATACAATGGAAAACTGTTCCCTGTGTCACACTATGTGACATTCTGTAATTATACTTTGGGACACTGTACCCTGTGTCACACTGCGTGATATTTAGTAATTATACATTGGGACACTGTTCCCTGTGTCACACTGCATGATAATGTCTAATTATACATTGTGATACTGTTACCTGTGACACACTGTGTGATATTCTGTAATTATACATTGGGACACTGTTCCCTGTGTCATAATCTGTGATATTCTGCAATTATACATTGGCCACTGTTTTCTGTGTGACATTATGTGACATTCTGTAATTATACATAGGAACACTGTTCCATGTGTCACACTGTGTGATGTTCTGTAATTATACATATGGACACTGCTCTGTGTGAAACACGGTGTGATATTGTCTAATTATACATTGTGGCACTGTTCCCTGTAACAGCCTGTGTAATATTCTGTAATTATACTTTGGCACCCCAGTCCCTGTGAGACACAGTGCAGATCCAATCAATACACACTGGGAAATTGTTCCCTGTGTCCCAGTGTGCGATATTCTGTACTTATAAATCGGGTCACTGTTCCCTGTGTCACACTGCGTGATACTGTCAAATTATACATTGTGACACACTGTGTGATATTGTCTAATTATACATTGGGGCACTGTTCCTTCTGTCATACTGCGTGATATTGTCTAATTATACATTGTGACTCTGTTAACTGTGACACATTGTGTGACATTCTGTAAATATACATTGGGACACTGTTCCCTGTGACAGACTGTGTGATACTGTCTAATTATACATTGTGACTCTGTTACATGTGACACACTGTGTGACATTCTGTAATTATACATTGGGACACTCTTCCCTGGGTCACACTGTGTGATATTATGTAATTAAACATCGGGACACTGTTCCCTGTGTCACACTGTATGATATTATGTAATTATAAAATGGGACAATGTTCCCTGTGTCACACTGTGTGACATTATATAATTATACATTGGTATACTGTTCCCTGTGTCAATCTGGGTGATATTATGTAATTATACATTGGGACACTGTTCTCTGTGTCACAGTGTGTGACAAAATGTAATTATACATTGGTAAACTGTTCCCTGTATCACGGTGTATGACAATATGTACTTATATATTGATACATTGTTCCCTGTGTCACACTGTGACATTATGTAATTATACATTGGAACACTGTTCCCTGTCTCATATTTTGTGACATTCTGTAATTATACATTGGGACACTGTTCCCCGTGACAGACTGTGTGATACTGTCTAATTATACATTGTGACTCTGTTACCTGTGTCACACTGTGAGAGATTATGTAATTATACATTGGGATGCTCTTCCTTGTGTCACACCATGTGCCAATCTGTAATCATACATTGGGAAACAGTTACCTGTGATAAGCTGTGTGACCTTCTGTAATTATACATTGGGACACTGTTCCCCGTGTCACAAACTGTGATATTCTGTAATTATAAATTTAAGACACTTTTCCCTGTGTCACACTGTGTGACATTCTGTAATTATACATTGGAACACTTTTCCCTGGGTCACATTATGTGATGTTCTGTAATTAAACATTGGGACACTGTCCCCTGTGACACACGGTGTGATATTCAGTATTCATACATTGGGACACTGTTCACTGTGTCACACTATGTGATACGATCTGATTATACATTGTGACAATATTATCTGTGACACACTGTGTGATATTCTGTCATTATACATTGGCACACTGTTATCTGTTCACACTGCGTGATATTCTTTAATTCGATATTGGCCACTGTTCCCTGTGTCACTTTGTGTGACATTATGTAATCATACATTGGGACACTGTTCTCTGTGTCACACTGTGTGACATTATGTAATTATACATTGGGACAATGTTCCCTGTATCACACTGTGTGACATTATGTAATTATACATTGGGACACTGTTCCCTGTCTCACACTGTGTGATATTATGTAATTATACATTGGGACACTGTGCCCTGTGTCACACTGTGTGACATTCTGTAATTATACATTGGCACACTGATCCTTGTGTCACGCTGTGCGAGATTATGTAACCATACATTGGGACGCTGTTCGCTGTCTCACACTGTGTAGACTCTGTCAATACACACTGGGAAATTGTTCCCTGTGTCCCAGTGTGCCATATTCTGCAATTATACGTTGGGATGCTGTTCCCTGTGACACACTATGTGAGATTTTGTTAGTATACATTGGGACACTGTTGCCTGTGGCACACTGTGTGATATTCTGTAATTATACATTGGGACACAGATTGCTGTCTCACACTGTGTGATATTATGTAATTATACATTGCGATGCTCTTGCTTGTGTCACATTGTGTGCCAATCTGTAATCATACATTGGGACACTGTTGCCTGTCATACACTGTCACACATTCTGTAATTATACATTGGGACACTGTTCCCTGTGTCATACTGCATGATACTGTCTAATTATACATTGTGACTCTGTTACCTGTGACACACTGCGTGAAATTCTGTAAATATACATTGGGACACTCTTCCCTGTGACAGACTGTGTGACATTTTGTTATTATACATTGGGAAACTCTTCCCTAGGTCACACTGTGAGATTTTAGGTAATTAAACATCGGGACAGTGTTACATGTGTCACACTGAATGATATTATGTAATTATACAATGGGACAATGTCCCCTGTGTCACACTGTGTGACATTATGTCATTATACATTGGGACACTGTTCCCTGTGTCACACTGGGTGATATTATGTAATTATACATTGGGACACTGTTCTCTGTGTCACAGTGAGTGACAAAATGTAATTGTACATTGGTACACTGTTCCCTGTGTCGAGCTGTATGACAATATGTAATTATACATTGTAACACTGTTCCCAGTATCACATTTTGTGACATTCTGTAATTATACATTGGGACACTTTTCCCTGTGTCATACTGCGTGATACTGTCTAATTATACATTGTTTCCTGTGACACACTGTGTGACATTCTGTAAATATACATTGGGACACTCTTCCCTGGGTCACACTGTGCGAGTTTATGTAATTAAACATCGGGACAGTGTTACATGTGTCACACTGTGTGACATTATGTAATTATACATTGGTACACTGTTCCCTGTGTCACACTGGGTGATATTATGTAATTATACATTGGGAAACTGTTCTCTGTGTCACAGTGTGTGACAAAATTTAATTATACATTGATACACTGTTCCCTGTGTCACACTGTGTGACATTATGTAATTATACATTGGAGTACTGTTCCCTGTATCACATTTTGTGACATTCTGTAATTATACATTGGGACACTTTTCCCTGTGTCATACTGTGTCATGTTCTGTAATTATACATTGGGACGCTGTTACCTTTGACACTGTGTGATATTCTGTAATTATTTATTGGGACACTGTTCCCTGTGTCACAACCTCTGATATTCTGTAATTATACATTGGCCATGGTTCCGTGTCTCACAGCGTGTGACATTCTGTAATTATACATTGAAACATTGTTCCCTGTGTCACACTGCGTGACATTCTGTAATTATACATTGGGACTTTGTTCCTTGTGTCAGACTGTGTAATCTTCTGTAATAATACATTGGGACATTGTTCCCTATGTCACACTGTTTGATATTATGTAATTATACATTGGGACACTGTTCCCTGTGTCACACTATGTGACATTCTGTATTTATACATTGGGACACTGATCCTTGTGTCACACTGTGCGAGATTATGTAACTATACATTGGGATGCTGTTCCCTATGTCACACTGTGTAGATTCTGTCAATACACACTGGCAAATTGTTCTCTGTGTCCCAGTGTGCAATATTCTGCAATTATACATCAGGAAGCTGTTCCCTGTGACACACTGTGTGACATTTTGTTATTATACATTGGGACACTGTTCCCTGTCTCACAATGTGTGATATTATGTAATTATACATTGGGATACTGTTCCCTGTGTCACACTGTGGGAAATTATGCAATTATACATTGGTATACTCTTCCTTGTGTCACAGCGTGTGCCAATCTGTAATCATACATTGGGAAACAGTTACCTGTGATAAACTGTGTGACCTTCTGTAATTATACATTGGAACACTTTTCCCTGGGTCAAATTATGTGATGTTCTGTAATTAAACATTGGGACACTGTCCCCTGTGACAAACGGTGTGATACTCATTATTCATACATTGGGACACTGTTCCCTGTGACAAATTGTGTGACATTCTGTAATTATACATTGGGACACTGCTCCCTGTGTCATATTGTTTCATGTTCCTTAATGATACTTTGGGACGCTCTTGCCTGTGTCACACTGTGTGCCAATCTGTAATCATACATTGGGACACTGTTTATGTGACATTCTGTAATGATACATCGGCACACTGATCCTTGTGTCACGCTGTGCGAGATTATGTAAGCTTACATTGGGACGCTGTTCGCTGTCTCACACTGTGTAGATTCGGTCAATACACACTGGGAAATTGTTCCC
This sequence comes from Cetorhinus maximus, assembly GCF_964194155.1. Taxonomy (NCBI): domain Eukaryota; kingdom Metazoa; phylum Chordata; class Chondrichthyes; order Lamniformes; family Cetorhinidae; genus Cetorhinus; species Cetorhinus maximus. The sequence continues at coordinate 320,525 of NW_027596389.1, forward strand.
TGTGTCCCAGTGTGCCATATTCTGCAATTATACATTGGGAAACTGTTCCCTGTGACACACTGTGATATTTTGTAATTATACATTGGGACACAGTTTACTGTCTCACACTGTGTGATATTATATAATTATGCACTGGGACTCTCTTGCTTGTGTCACATTGTGTGCCAATCTGTAATCATACATTGGGGCACTGTTACCTGTCATGCACAGTCACACATTCTATAATTATGCATTGGGACACTGTCCTCTGTGTCACAGTGTGTGACAAAATGTAATTATACATTGGTACACTGTTCACTGTGTCACGCTGTATGACAATATGTAATTATACATTGATACACTGTTCCCTGTGTCACACTGTGTGACATTATGTAATTATACATTGGTACATTGTTCCCTGGGACACACTGTGCGATATTATGTAATTAAACATCGGGACACTGTTCCCTGTGTCACACTGTGTGATATTATGTAATTATACAATGGGACATTGTTCCCTGCGTTGCACTGTTTTACATTATGTAATTATACATTGGGTCACTGTTCACTGTGTCACACTGTGTGATGCTGTCTGATTATACATTGTGACACTGTTACCTGTGTCACAAAATGTGATAATCTGTAATTCTATTTTGGCCACTGTTCCTTGTGTCACGTTGTGTGACATTCAGTAACTATACATTGGAACACAGTTCCCTCTGTCACACTGTATGACATTATGTAATTATAGATTGGGACACTGTTCCCTGTGAGAGACTGTGTCACATTCTGTAATACAACATTGGGAAACTGCTTCCTGTGTCTCACTGTGTGATATTGTGTAATTATACATTGGGACTCTGTAACCTGTGTCACACCAAGTGACATTCTGTAATTATACATCGGGTCACTGATCCTTGATTCACACTGTGCGAGATTGTTAAGCATATATTGGGACGCTGTTCGCTGTCTCACACTGTGTAGATTCTGTCAATACACACTGGGAAATTGTTCCCTGTGTCCCAGTGTGCCATATTCTGCAATTATACATCGGGAAACTGTTCCCTGTGATACACTGTGTGACATTTTGTAATTATACATTGGGACACTGTTCCCTGGGTCACACTGTGTGACATTATGTAATTATATAATTATACATTGGGACGCTCTTGCTTGTGTCACATTGTGTACCAATCTGTAATCATACATTGGGACACTGTTACCTGTCATACACTGTCACACATTCTGTAATTATACATTGGGACACTGTTCCCTGTGTCACACTATGTGACATTCTATATTAATACATCGGCACACTGACCCTTGTGTCACGTTGTGCAAGGTTATGTAAGCATACATTGGGAAGCTGTTCGCTAACTCACATTGTGTAGATTCTGTCAATACACACTGGGAAATTGTTCCCTGTGTCCCAGTGTGCCGTATTCTGCAATTATATGTCGGGAAACTGTTGCCGGTGACACACTGTGTGATATTTTGTAATTATACATTGGTACACAGTTTGCTGTCTCACACTGTGTGATATTATGTAATTATACATTGGGACGCTCTTGCTTGTGTCACGTTGTGTGCCAATCTGTAATCATACATTGGGACAATGTTCCCTATGTCACACTGTGTGACATTATATAATTATAGATTGGGACAATGTTCCCTGTGTCGCAATGTGTGACATTATGTATTTGTACATTGGGACACTGTTCCCTGTGTCATACTGCGTGATAATGTCTAATTATACATTGTGACTCTGTTACCTGTGACATACCGTGTGATATTCTGTAAATATACATTGGGACACTCTTCCCTGTGACAGACTGTGTGACATTATGTAATTATACATTGGGACACTCTCCCCTGAGTCACACTGTGTGATATTATGTAATTATACATTGGGACAGAGTCCTCTGTGTCACAGTGTGTGACAAAATGTAATTATACATTGATACACTGTTCCCTGTGTCACGCTGTATGACAATATGTAATTATACATTGATACACTGTTCCCTGTGTCACACTGTGTGACATTATGTAATTATACATTGGGACATTGTTCCCTGGGACACACTGTGCGATATTAAGTAATTATACATCGGGACACTGTTCCCTGTGTCACACTGTGTGATATTATGTAATTATAGAATGAGACACTGTTCCCTTTGTTGCACTGTTTCACATTATGTATTTGTACATTGGAACACTGTTCACTGTGTCACACTGCGTGACGCTGTCTGATTATACATTGTGACACTGTTACCTGTGTCACAAACTGTGATATTCTGTAATTCTATTTTGGCCACTGTTCCTTGTGTCACGTTGTGTGACATTCAGTAACTATACATTGGAACACCATTCCCTCTGTCACACTTTATGACATTATGTAATTATAGATTGGGACACTGTTCCCTGTGAGAGACTGTGTCACATTCTGTAATACAACATTGGGAAACTGCTTCCTGTGTCTCACTGTGTGATATTGTGTAATTATACATTGGGACTCTGTTACCTGTGTCACACCAAGTGACATTCTGTAATTATACATCGGGTCACTGATCCTTGATTCACACTGTGCGAGATTGTTAAGCATATATTGGGACGCTGTTCGCTGTCTCACACTGTGTAGATTCTGTCAATACATACTGGGAAATTGTTCACTGTGTCCCAGTGTGCCATATTCTGCAATTATACATTGGGACACTGTTCCCTGTGATACACTGTGTGACATTATGTAATTATACATTGGGACACTGTTCCCTGTGTCACACTGGGTGATATTATGTAATTTTACATTGGGACACTGTTCTCCATGTCACAGTGTGTGACAAAATGTAATTATACATTATTACACTGTTCCCTGTGTGATGCTGTATGACAATATGTAATTACACATTGATACACTGTTACCTATGTCACACTGTGTGACACTATGTAATTATACATTGGAACACTGTTCCCTGTGTCATACTGTGTCATGTTCTGTAATTATACATTGGGACGCTGTTACCTGTGACACTGTGTGATATTCTGTAATTATACATTGGCCATGGTTCCGTGTATCACACTGTGTGACATTCTGTAATTATACATTGGGACTTTGTTCCCTGTGTCACACTGCATGACATTCTGTAATTAAACACTGGGACTTTGTTCCCTGTGTCACACTGTTTGATATTATGTAATTATACATTGGGACACTGTTCCCTGTGTCACACTATGTGACATTCTGTAATTATACATTGGGACACTGATCCTTGTGTCACACTGTGCGAGATTATGTAACTATACATTGGGATGCTGTTCCCTGTCTCACACTGTGTAGATTCTGTCAATACACACTGGCAAATTGTTCCCTGTGTTCCAGTGTGCAATATTCTGCAATTATACATCGGGAAGCTGTTCCCTGTGACACACGGTGTGACATTATGTTATTATACATTGGTACACTGTTCCCTGTGTCACACTGTGTGACATTCTGTAATTATACATTGGAACACTTTTCCCTGGGTCACATTATGTGATGTTCTGTAATTAAACATTGGGACACTGTCCAATGTGACACACGGTGTGATACTCAGTGTTCATACATTGGGACACTGTTCCCTGTGACAAACTGTGTGATACTCAGTATTCATACATTGGGACACTGTTCCCTGTGACAAACTGTGTGACATTCTGTAATTATACATTGGGACACTGCTCCCTGTGTCATATTGTTTCATGTTCTTTAATGATACTTTGGGAAACTCTTGCCTGTGTCACACCGTGTGCCAATCTGTAATCATACATTGGGACACTGTTACCTGTCATACACTGTCACACATTCTGTGATTATACATTGGGACACTGTTCCCTGTGTCACACTATGTGACATTCTGTAATTATACATCGGCGCACTGATCCTTGTGTCACACTGTGCGAGATTATGTAAGCATACATTAGGACGCTGTTCCCTGTCTCACACGGTGTAGATTCTGTCAATACACACTGGGAAATTGTTCCCTGTGTCCCAGTGTGCCGTATTCTGCAATTATACATCGGGAAACTGTTGCCTGTGACACACTGTGCGATATTTTGTAATTATACATTGGGACACAGTTTGCTGTCTCACACTGTGTGATATTATATAATTATACATTGGGACGCTCTTGCTTGTGTCACGTTGTGTGCCAATCTGTAAACATACATTGGGACAATGTTCCCTGTGTCACAATGTGTGACGTTATATAATTATAGATTGGGACAATGTTCCCTGTGTCACAATGTGTGACATTATGTACTTGTACATTGGGACACTGTTCCCTGTGTCATACTGCATGATACTGTCTAATTATACATTGTGACTCTGTTCCCTGTGTCATGCTGTATGACAATATGTAATTATACATTGATACACTGTTCCCTGTGTCACACTGTGTGATATTATGTAATTATACAATGCGACACTGTTCCCTGTGTTGCACTGTTTGACATTATGTATTTGTACATTGGAACACTGTTCCCTGTGTCATACTGCATGATACTGTCTAATTATACATTGGGACACTCTTCCCTGGGTCACACTGTGCGAGATTATGTAAGCATACATTGGGACGCTGTTCGCTGTCTCACACTGTGTAGATTCTGTCAATACACACTGGGAAATTGTTCCCTTTGTCCCAGTGTGCCGTATTCTGCAATTATACATCGGGAAACTGTTCCCTGTGCCACACTGTGTGACATTCTGTAATTATACATCGGGACACTGTTCCCTGTGACACACTGTGTGACATTTTGCAATTATGCATTGGGACACTCTTCGCTGTCTCACACTGTGTGATATTATGTAATTATACATTGGGACGCTGTTGCTTGTGTCACATTGTGTGCCAATCAGTAATCACACATTGGAACACTGTTAACTGTGATACACTGTATGACATTCTGTAATTATACATCGGGACACTGTTCCCTGTCTCACACTGTGTGACATTATGTAAGTATACATTGGAACACTGCTCCCTGTATCACACTGTGTGATATTATGTAATTATACATTGGGACACTGTTCTCTGTGTCACACTGTGTGACATTATGTAATTATACATTGGGACACTGTTCCCTGTCTCACACTGTGTGACATTATGTAATTATACATTGGAACACTGTTCCCTGTAACACACTGTGTGCCATTATGTAATTATACATCGGGACACTGTTCCCTGTCTCACACTGTGTGACATTATGTAATTATACATTGGAACACTGTTCCCTGGGTCACATTATGTGATGTTCTGTAATTATACATAGGAAAACTGTTCACTGTGACACACTGTGTGATAGTCGGTAATCATACACAGGGAAACTGTTCCCTGTGACAAACTGTGAGACATTCTGTAATTATACATTGGGACATTTTTCCCTGTGTCATACTGTGTTATGTTCTGTAATTCAACATTGGGAAACTGCTTCCTGTGTCTCACTGTGTGATATTGTGTAATTATACACTGGGACTCTGCTACCTGTGTCACACCATGTGACATTCTGTAATTATACATCGGGACACTGATCCTTGTGTTACAATGTGCGAGATTATGTAACCATGCATTGGGACGCTGTTCGCTATCTCACACTGTGTAGATTCTGTCAATAAACACTGGGAAATTGTTCCCTGTGTCCCAGTGTGCCATATTCTGCAATTATACATTGGGACACTGTTCGCTGTCTCACACTGTGTGACATTTTGTAATTATACATTGGGACACTGTTCACTGTGTCACACTGTGTGATACTGTCTGATTATACATTGTGACACTGTTACCTGTGACACACTGTGTGATATTCTGTAATAATACATTGGGACACTCTTCCCTGGGTCACACGGTGCGATATTATGTAATTAAATATTGGGACACTGTTCCCTTTGTCACACTGTGTGATATTATGTAATTATACAATGGGACAATGTTCCCTGTGTCACACTGTGTGACATTATGTAATTATACATTGGGACACTGTTCACTGTGTCACACTGCGTGATACTGTCTGATTATACATTGTGACACTGTTACCTGTGACACACTGTGTGATATTCTTTAATTATACATTGGAACACTGTTCACCGTGTCACACTGTGTGATACTCTCTGATTATACATTGTAACACTGTTACCTGTGACACACTGTGTGATATTCTGTAATTATACATTGGAACACAGTTCCCTTTGTCACACTGTATGACATTATGTAATTATACATTGGGACACTTTTCCCTGTGAGATACCGTGTCACATTCTGTAATTCAACACTGGGAAACTTTTTCCTGTGACACACTGTGTGATATTATGTAATTAAAAATTGGGATACTGTTCCCTGTGTCACACCACGTGATGTTAAGTAAATATACATTGTGACACTGTTACCTGTGACACACTGTGTGACATTATGTAATTATACATTGGGACACTGTTCCCTGTGTCACACCCTGTGACATTCTGTAATTATACATTGGAATACTGTTCCCTGGGTCATACTGTGTCATGTTCTGTAATTATACGTTAGGATGCTGTTGCCTGTGTCACAGTGTATGCCAATCTATAATCATACATTGGGACACTGTCCCTGTGATACACTGTGTGACATTCTATTATTATTCATTGGAACACTGTTCCCTGGGTCACATTATTTGCTGTTCTGTAATTAAACATTGGGACACTGTTCCCTGTAACACACTGTGTGATACTCAGTATTCATACATTGGGCCCCTGTTCCCTGTGACAAACTTTATGACATTATGTAATTATACATCGGGACATTGTTCCCTGGGACACACTGTGCAATATTATGCAATTAAACATTGGGACACTGTTCCCTGTGTCACACTGTGTGATATTATGTAATTATACAATGAGACACTGTTCCCTGTGTCACACTGTTATGTAATTATTCATTGGGACACTGTTCACTGTGTCACACTGCGTGATGCTGTCTGATTATACATTGTGACACTGTTACCTGTGACACACTGTGTGATATTCTATCATTATACATTGGGACACTGTCACCTGTGCCATAAAGTGTGATATTCTGTAATTCTATATCGGCCACTGTTCCCTGTGTGACGTTGTGTGGCATTCTGTAAGTATACATTGGAACACAGTTCCCTCTGTCACACTGTATGACATTATGTAATTATACATTGGGACACTGTTCCCAGTGAGATACTGTGTCACATTCTGTAATTCAACATTGCGAAACTGCTTCCTGTGTGATATTGTGTAATTATACATTGGGACTCTGTTACCTGTGTCACACCATGTGACATTCTGTAATCATACATTGGGACACTGATCCTTGTGTCACACTGTGCGAGATTATGTAACCATGCATTGGGACGCTGTTTGCTATCTCACACTGTGTAGATTCTGTCAATACACACTGGGAAATTGTTCCCTGTGTCCCAGTGTGCCATATTCTGCAATTATACATCGGTAAACTGTTCCCTGTCTCACACTGTGTGATATTATGTAATTACATATTGGGACGCTGTTGCTTGTGTCACATTGTGTGCCAATCTGTAATCATACATTGGGACACTGTTATCTGTGATACACTGTATGACATTCTGTAATTATACATCGGGACACTGTTCCTTGTCTCACACTGTGTGACATTATGTAATTATACATTGGGACACTGTTCCCTGTATCACACTGTGTGATATTATGTAATTATACATTGGGACACTGTTCTCTGTGTCACACTGTGTGACATTATGTAATTATACATTGGGACAATGTTCCCTGTGTCACACTGTGTGACATTATGTAATTATACATTGGAACACTGTTCCCTTTATCACACTGTGTGACATTCTGTAATTATACATTGGAACACTGTTCTCTGGGTCACATTAAGAGATGTTCTGTAATTATACATAGGAAAACTGTTCACTGTGACACACTGTGTGATAGTCGGTAATCATACACAGGGAAACTGTTCCATGTGACAAACTGTGAGACATTCTGTAATTATACATTGGGACATTTTTCCCTGTGTCATACTGTGTCGTGTTCTGTAATTCAACATTGGGAAACTGCTTCCTGTGTCTCACTGTGTGATATTGTGTAATTATACATTGGGACTCTGTTACCTGTGTCACACCATGTGACATTCTGTAATTATACATCGAGACACTGATCCTTGTGTTACACTGTGCGAGATTATGTAAGCATACATTGGGACGCTGTTCGCTGTCTCACACTGTGTAGATTCTGTCAATAAACACTGGGAAATTGTTCCCTGTGTCCCAGTGTGCCATATTCTGCAATTATACATCGGGAAACTGTTCCCTGTGACACACTGTGTGACATTATGTAATTATACATTGGGACACAGTTCACTGTCTCACACTTTGTGATATTATGTAATTATACATTGGGACGCTGTTGCTTGTGTCACGTTGTGTGCCAATCTGTAATCATACATTGGGACACTGTTAACTGTCATACACTGTCACACATTCTGTAATTATACATCGGGAAACTGATCCTTGTGTCTCGCTGTGCGAGATTATGTAAGTATACATTGGGACGCTGTTCGCTGTCTCACACTGTGTAGATTCTGTCAATACACACTGGGAAATTGTTCCCTGTGTCCCACTGTGCCATATTCTGCAATTATACATCGGGAAACTGTTCCCTGTGCCACACTGTGTGACATTTTGTAATTATACATTGGGACAATGTTCCCTGTGTCACACGGTTTGACATTTTGTAATTATACATTGGGACACAGTTCGCTGTCTCACACCGTGTGATATTATGTAATTATACATTGGTATATAAAAAAAATTAATGTTTAAGGAGAGGGTAAGTTTGCAGTTTAGTGACGAGGCTGATTGCTATCAAAATGTGAAAGGAAGGGACAGAGTGTGTGAATGCCATATAGCACCATAGAATCATATAAGAGTAGTGAAAATTGACAATGGGGCAAACTTAAAGGCTTTGTATCTGAATGCACGTAGCATTCAGTATAAAATTAATGAGTTAACAGCGCAAATTGAGATAAATAAGTATGATTTGGTGGCGATTACTAAGGCGTGGTTACAGGGAGAACAGGTTTGGGAGTTGAATATCCAAGGGTACTCAGTGTTTCAGAAGGATCGGAAGGGAAGAAAAGGAGGTGGTGTAGCTTTTTTAGTAAAGGAAGAGATCGGTGCTCTAGTGAGGAATGATATAGGCACTGGAGAGCAAGACGTAAAGTCAGTATGGGTAGAAATAAGAAATAGCAAGGGAAAGAAATCCCTAGTGGGAGTAATCTATCGGTCCCCAAACAGTAGTTCAGCAGTAGAGCACAGTATAAACCAAGAAATACTGGGAGCATGTAAGAAAGGCACGGCAATAATCATGGGTGATTTTAATATGCATATAGATTGGACTAAGCAAATTGGCAAGGTAGCCTTGAGGGAGAGTTCATAGAGTGTATTAGAGATTGTTTCTTGGAGCAATATGTTGTGGAACCAACCAGGGAGCAGGCTATTCTGGATTTGGTTTTGTGTAATGAGATGGGATTAATTAATAATCTCATGGTAAAGGATCCTTTAGGGAAGAGTGATCATAGCATGATAGAATTTCAAGTTCAGTTTGAGAGCGAGAAACTTGAGTCCCACACTAGTGTTCTGGAGTTAAACAAAGCTAACTACACAGGTATGAGAACAGATTTGGCCCTAGTGGACTGGGTGGGAAGACTACCAGGTAGGACAGTTGATGAACAGTGGCAGATATTTAAGGAGATATTCAATTCCTCCCAAGTGAAATACATCCCAATGAGGAAGAAAGATGGTAAGAGGGGGAAAAAGCATCCATGGCTAAGCAAGGAAGTTAAAGATAACTGAAAGGCAAAAACTAAGGCATGCCAAATCGCAAAGGTCAGTGGCAGGCTGGAAGATTGGGAAACTTTTAAAGATCAACAAAGAGTTACTAAAAAAAAAATAAAAAGAGCAAAGGTAAATTATGAAAGAAAACAAGCGCAAAATGTAAAAACTGATAGCAAAAACTTCGAAAAGTATACAAAAGGAAAGAGAGTAGCTAAAGTGAACGTTGGTCCCTTGGAGGACGAGACTGGGGAGTTAATAGTGGGGAATGCAGAAATAGCAGAGACGCTTAATCAATATTTTGCCTCAGTTTTCACAGTGGCGGACACTAGTACCACCCCAATAGTAACAGGTAGTGCAGAGGGTATAGAGAAGGAGGAACTTAGAACAATCACCATCACTAGAGAAAAAGTACTGAGCAAACTATTGGGATTAAAGGGTGGCAAGTCCCCAGGACCTGATGGCCTATATCCCAGGGTCTTAAAGGAAGTGACAGCAGAGATAGTGGATGCATTAGTAATAATATTCCAAAATTCCCTGGATTCTGGAAAGGTTCCAGTGGATTGGAAAAATGCTAATATAACGCCCTTATTCAAAAAGGGTGGGGGGGAGGCAGAAAGTAGGAAACTATAGACCAGTTAGTTTAATGTCTGTTACAGTGATCATGGGGGATTTCAATATGCAGGTAGACTGGGAAAATCAGGTTGGTAGTGGATCCCAAGAAAAGGAATTTGTGGAATGTCTATGAGATGGCTTTTTAGAGCAGCTTGTGGTGGAGCCCACTAGGGAACAGGTAATTCTAGATTTAGTGATGTGTAATGAGGCAGATTTGATAAGGGAGCTTAAGGTGAAGGAACCTTTAGGAGAAAGTGACCATAATATGATAGAATTTACCTTGCAATTTGAGAGGAAAAAGCTGGAATCAGATGTAACGGTATTACAGTTGAATAAAGGCAACTACAGAGGCATGAGGGAGGAGCTGGCCTGAATTGACTGGGAGATGAGCCTAGCAGGAAAGACAGTGGAACAGCAATGGCAGGAGTTTCTGGGAGTAATTTGGGAGACACAGCAAAAATTCATCCCTAGGAAGAGGAAGCATACTAAAGGGAGGACGAGGCAACCATGGCTGACAAGGGAAGTCAGGAACAGCATAAAAGCTAAAGAGAAAGCATACAATGCAGCGAAGAGCAGTGGGAAACCAGGGGATTGGGAATCCTACAAAGACCAGCAGAGGACAATTAATAAAGAAATAAGGAGGGAGAAGATTAAATATGAGGGTAAACTAGCCAGTAATATAAAAGAAGATTGCAAGAGTTTTTTAGATATATAAAGGGAAAGAGAGAGGCAAAAGTGGACATTGGGCCGCTGGAAAATGACGCTGGAGAAGTAGTAGTGGGGAACAAAGAAATGGCGAAGGAATTGAATAGGTACTTTGCATCAGTCTTCACAGTGGAAGACATGAGTAATATCCCCAAAGTTCAAGAGAGTTGGGGGGCAGAGGTGAGTATGGTGGCCATTACCAAGGAGAAGGTACTAGGAAAACTGAAATGTCTGAAGGTGGATAAATCACCTGGACCAGATGGATTACACCCCAGAGTTCTGAAGGAGATAGCTGAAGAGATAGTGGAGGCGTTAGTGGTGATTTTTCAGGAATCACTGGAGTCAGGGAGGGTCCCAGAGGACTGGAAAATTGCTAATGTAACCCCCCCTGTTTAAGAAGGGAGTGAAGCAAAAGACGGGGAATTACAGGCCAATTAGCCTGACCACAGTCGTTGGTAAGATTTTAGAGTCCATTATTAAGGATGAGATTTCAGAATACTTGGAAGTGCATGGTAAAATAGGGCAAAGTCAGCATGGTTTCATCAAGGGGAGGTCATGCCTGACAAATCTGTTAGAATTCTTTGAGGAGGTAACGAGTAGGTTAGACAAAGGAGAGCCAATGGATGTTATCTACTTGGACTTCCAGAAGGCCTTTGACAAGGTGCCGCACAGGAGGCTGCTCAGTAAGATAAGAGCCCATGGTGTTAGAGGCAAGGTACTAGCATAGATAGAAGATTGGCTGTCTGGCAGGAGGCAGAGAGTGGGGGCAAGGGGGTCCTTCTCAGGATGGTGGCTGGTGGCTATTGGAGTTCTGCAGGTGTCAGTGTTGGGACCACAACTTTTCACTTTATACATTAATGATCTAGATGAAGGAACTGAGGAACTGAGGGCATCCTGGCTAAGTTTGCAGATGATACAAAGATAGGTGGAGGGACAGGTAGTATTGAGGAGGCGGGGAGGCTGCAGAAGGATTTGGACAGGTTAGGAGAATGGGCAAAGAAGTGGCAGATGGAATACAACGTGGGGAAGTGTGAGGTCATGCACTTTGGTAGGAAGAATAGAGGCATAGACTATTTTCTAAATGGGGAGAGAATCTGGAGTGCAAAGGGACTTGGGAGTCCTAGTCCAGGATTCTCTTAAGGTTAACTTGCAGGTTGACACTGTAGTTAGGAAGGCAAATGCAATGTTGGCATTTATTTCGAGAGGACTAGAATATAAAAGCAGGGATGTGCTGCTGAGGCTTTATAAGGCTCTGGTCAGACCACATTTAGAATATTGTGAGCAATTTTGGGCCCCGTATCTCAGGAAGGATGTTCTGGCCCTGGAGAGGGTCCAGAGGAGGTTCACGAGAACGATCCCAGGAATGAAAGGCTTAACATATGAGGAACGTTTGAGGACTCTATGTCTATACTCGATGGAGTTTAGAAAGATGAGGGGGGATCTGATTGAAACTTACAGAATACTGAAAGGCCTGGATAGAGTGGACGTGGGGAAGATGTTTCCATTAGTAGGAGAGACTAGGACCCGAGGGCATAGCCTCAGAGTAAAGGGAAGACCTTTTAGAGCAGAGATGAGGAGAAACTTCTTTAGCCAGAGAGAGGTGAATCTATGGAATTCATTGCCACAGAAGGCTGTGGAGGCCAGGTCATTGAGTGTATTTAAGACCGAGATAGATAGGTTCTTGATTGGTAAGGGGGTCAAAGGTTACAGGGAGAAGGCAGGAGAATGGGGTTGAGAAACTTATCAGCCATGATTGAACGGCGGAGCAGACTCGGTGGGCCGAATGGCCTAATTTCTGCTCCTATGTCTTATGGTCTATCATTGGGAAATTGTTGGAATCCATTATTAAGGGAGTAGTAATGGGGCATTTGAAAAGTCAAAATGCAATCCATCAGAGTCGGCATGGTTTTATGAAGAGTAAATCGTGTTTGACTAATTTGCTAGAGTTCTTTGAAGATGTGACAAGCAAAGTGGATAATGGGGATCCTGTAGATGTAGTATATGTGGACTTCCAGAAGGCCTTTGATAAGGTGCCACACAAAAGATTAATACACAAGATAAGATCACACGGAGTTAGGAGTAATATATTAGCTTGGATAGAGGATTGGCTAACCAACAGAAAGCAGAGAGCCGGGATAAATGGGTCTTTTTCTGGATGACAAGCTGTAACTAGTGGGGTGCCACAGGGTTCGGTCCTTGGGCCCCAACTATTTACAATCTATATTAATAACTTGGATTCAGGGATAGAAGGTACTATAGCTAAATTTGCAGATGACACCAAAATAGGTGGGAAAGTAAGTTGCAATGAAGAAATAAGAAATTTACAAATGGATATGGACAGGTTAGGTGAATGGGCCAAAATTTGGCAGATGGAGTACAATGTGGATAATTGTGAGATTATCCATTTTGGTCGGAAGAATAAAAAGCGACTTATTATTTAAATGGAGAGAAACTTCAGAATGCTTCAGTGCAGAGGGATCTGGGTGTCCTCGTGCATGAATCGCTGAAAGCTAGTATGCAGGTACAGCAGGTAATAAGGAAGGCAAATGGAATTTTGGCATTTATTGCTAAAGGAATAGAGTATAAAAATAAGGAAGTGTTGTTGCAGCTGTACAAGGCATTGGTGAGACCACACCTGGAGTTCTGTGTACAATTTTGGTCCCCTTACTTGAGGAAGGATGTAGTTGCACTGGAGGTGTTTCAGAGGAGGTTCACTAGATTGATTCCAGAGATGCGGGGCTTGTCTTATGAGGAGAGATTGAGCAGTTTAGGCCTATACTCATTAGAGCTTAGAAGGATGAGAGGAGATCTAATTGAGGTAGATAAGATGCTAAAGGGGATAGACAAAGTAGACGTGGAGTGGATGTTCCCCCTTGTGGGGCATTCTAGAATGAGAGGCCATAGTTTTAGGCTAAGGGTTGGTAGATTTAAATCAGAGATGAGGAGGAATTACTTTTCTCAAAGGGTCGTGAATCTGTGGAATTCACTATCTCAGAGTGCAGTGGATGCCGGAACGCTGAATAAATTTAAGGAGGAGATGGACAGATTTTTAATTAGTAATGGGTTGAAAGGTTATGGGGAGAGGGTGGGAAATTGGAGTTGAAGCCAAAATGAGATCAGCCATGATCGTAATGAATGGCGGAGCAGGCTCGAGGGGCTGAATTGCCTATTCCTGCTCCTAGTTCTTATTTTCTTATGTTCCCTGTGACACACGGTGTGATATTGTCTAATTATACATTGGGACTCTTATCCCCATGAGACACTGTGCAACATTCTGCAATTATCCATTGTGGTATTGTTCCTTGTGTCACCCTGTGTGCTATTCTGTAATTATACATTGGCACTCCGTTCCCTGTGAGACACTGTGACACTGTATAGTTTCTGTCAATATACACTGGGGAATTGTTCCCTGTGTCCCAGTGTATGATATTCTGTAATTATACATTGGGACATTGTTCCCTGTGTCACACAGTGATTTGGTGTAATTATAAATCGGGACGCAGTTCCCTTTGTCACAATCTGTGATATACTGTAATTATACATTGGGAGATGGTTCCCTGTGTCGCACTGTGTGATTTTCATTAATTATACATTGGCACAGGGAACAGTGTCCCAATGTATAATTACAGAGTATCAGACAGTGCGACACAGGGAACAGTGTCCCAATGTATAATTACAGAATGTCTCACAGTGTGTCACAGGGAACAGTATAATTCCCTGTGACAGACGGTCTGACATTCTGTAATTATATATTGGGAGATGGTTCCCTGTGACACACTGTGGGATATTCTGTAAATATACTTTGCGACACTGTTCCCTGTGCGATACGATGTCATTATAAATCGGGACACAGTTCCCTTTGTCACAATCTGTTACATTCTGTAATTATAAATTGGGACACTGTTCTGTGTGTCACACATTGTGACATTCTGTAATTATACATTGGGACACTGTTCCCTGTGACACACTGTGCGATATTCTGTAATTATATATTGGGACACTGTTCCCTGTGTCACACAGTGTGACATTCTGTAATTATATATTGGGACACTGTTGTGTGTGTCACACATTGTGACATTCTGTAATTATACATTGGGACACTGTTCCCTGTGACACACTGTGCGATATTCTGTAATTATACATTGGGACACTGTTCCCTGTGACACACTGTGCGATATTCTGTAATTATACATTGGGACACTGTTCCCTGTGACACACTGTGCGATATTCTGTAATTATATATTAGGACACTGTTCCCTGTGTCACACTGTGCGATATTCTGTAATTATACATTGGGACACTGTTCCCTGTGACACACTTTGCGATATTCTGTAATTATATATTGGGACACTGTTCCCTGTGTCACTGTGCGATATTCTGTAATTATACATTAGGACACTGTTCCCTGTGTCACGGTGTGACATTCTGTAATTATACATTGGGACACTGTTCCCTGTGTCACGGTGTGACATTCTGTAATTATACATTGGGACATTTTTCCCTGTGTCACACCGTGAGACTTTCTGTAATTATACATTAGGACTCTGTTGCCTGTGTCACATTCTATGATTTTCCATAATTAAACATTGGGGCACTGTTCCCTGTGACACATTGTGTGACATTCTGTATTTATAGTTTGGGACACCTTTCCCTGTCTCACATTGTGAGATACTGTGCAATTTTAATTCAGGACATTGTTGCCTTTGTCACAATCTGAGATATTCTGTAGTTTTTCATCGGGATAATGTTCCCTGTGTACAATGTGTGATACTGTGTAATTATACATTGGGACTTTGTTCCCTGTGTCACATTGAGATATTCTGTAATTATACATCGGGACAATGTTCCTTGTGTCTCACTGTGGGATATTTTGTAATTATACATTGGGACACCGTTCGCTGAAAAATGGTTTTACATTCTATTGTAAAGTCAGGTAGTATTTTCCAGTTCCCAATGTCTGTACACTCCCATCCCATTGAGACCCAGCGTATCTCCATTTCACTTAGTGGGAGAGGTGGGTGTGATCATGTACATGGGATGGGAACAGCTCTATCTCACCCTTCGATGACAGGACGGCTCCAACATCTCCTCCCTTGGTGTGGCAGGGATCAGAGAAGGGGGTGGCAGGAATTAAAGCTAGGGCTTTGCTGTCTTGTCTGGTAAATGCCACAGTGGGAAATGTATCAGAGAATAACGAGCGCTGATCCAAGAGGCCTGGTCTGAAATCGAGCCCGGATTTGAAAAGCATAGTGAGATTTTCTCCCCAGTCATCATGCACAAGCAGTAATGAAGGCCAGACTGATGAATAGCGGAGGTCTTTATTTAAGTACAGTACAATATCTGCAGCTGACAATCTGCAACAATTAACAAGGTGTGAATGTGATTGGGTGGGCTAACCTACATTGTTAAGTGGCACAGATATCTCCCAGCCCTATTCACACCTGTTGTACTGAGGCTGTCATGCTTCTGTTAATGGCTGTGATAATTCACCATTCACACACTTAATAAATCACTGGGCTACCGGCACCTTCAAACTATCACAGCATGAGCATGGAGTAAGAATAAAGCTCATTGCTTTGCATTTCCTGTTGACAAAACCAATCTCATTCTGAAAAGGCGTAGGCTCTATCAAACTGCCTCAAACCCAATTTAAAAAAGGCTGGACTGCTACGAGTTTGTCAGTGACTCTTGTTACCTCCTGTGTGCTTTACAACCCTTTCGTTGAGGAGTCAAGTGTTGACTAAAGATGCCTCATCATGAGGTTCCATCCAATAGCATCAAGAGTATGGGAGAGCCCACAATCATTCATCCTCCCGGCGCCCCCCCACCCCAGGGGGGCCCACTGACCCCGTCCCCGGGGTGGCACTGCCCCCACGCAGGGCCTACTGCCTTCATACAGGACACATGGAGGCAGACATTTCTGCATTGGCCTCTAATTAACTGGGAAGTAGAAAGCCCTGCAGCATGGGGCAAAGGAAACCCAATTCTCAGCAATGGTCAGGCAGCTAAGCACCGACCCCACCCCCCTCCCCCAACAGAGTCAACCAAGAATCTTTCACTACAATGAAAGGAAAACGGCGGGGAGAGAAGGATAATGGCACTCACTCTGTGTAGCTTAGTCAACGGGGGGGCTGGACTGAGGGCGCGGGGCCGGAGTCGGAGGGCGAGTCACAAGATGGGGGGGTGGGGGGGAGGGGGTGAGAGTCACCGGGTGGGGGGGGGGGGGTGTGAGAGTCACGGGGTGGTGGGGGGGGGGGGGGTGAGTCACAGGTGGGGGGGGGGAGGTGAGTCACAGGGGGGGGGGTGGGGGTGAGTCACAGGGAGGGGTGAGTCACGGGGGGGGGTGAGCCACGGGGGAGGGGTGAGTCACGGGGGAGGGGTGAGTCACGGGGGAGGGGTGAGTCACGGGGGGGTGAGTCACGGGGGGGGGTGAGTCACGGGGGGGGGGGTGAGTCACGGGGGGGGGGGTGAGTCACGGGGGGGTGGTGAGTCACAGGGGGGGTGAGTCACAGGGTGCAGGTTCAGTGAGAAGGTCTGGGGTCACCATCGCTATCTGTTACTTCATTTAAAATTCTAAAACACTATGTTGCTACTTAAATTAGAAAAAAAGTTAAACTTCTATTTTAAATTTATCTTAGAAGCGGTATGGAAGCATTGAGGCTCTTTCTGAGTGTCCCACTCTTCAAGTATGTTAGTCGATGTGGCTGGGATGGGTAGGGGGTGGAGTGCTTGGTTTTCAAGGCAGGAAGGAGGGGACCTGTTGGTCCCTGAGTAATTGCGGCACTATCTGCAGGACATGCCATCCCCCATCTAGCCAGGCTTGGCAGGAGGCAGTGACCTGCACAATTCAAGTTTGTCCCAGTGTGGAGTCTTTCAATACAGATCATTGTAAAGAGTTTGAAAAATCCAAATGAAATAAAAACCCTGAATCCATTTCCTGGAATGTGCTCTTATTTCACAGGAAGATACTTCTCAATATTGCAGAACTGGGCCGAGTCAAATAAAACATTCTTTAAAAATAAACAAAGTACGCTGTGCACTAAATTTTAGGCAATTTTTGTTATTGTTTTCTCCCCTCCCCTGAGAGATTTGGAATATCGAGGAGGGCAAGTATCGAACCATCAAGCTCTTGGACTTCTGCCCACCTCTCCTTAGTCTGTAGCTGGGCTGGAAGAGAGTTCACATAGACAGCCATTATACTTATCACCAACCAATTTGATTCGAGTTTCAAATACTATCAGTAAGTGTCAGTCAGGGAAAGAAAAGACACCTTTTTCATCTGTAAACAAATCCACTCACTCTCCGTCTGTACAAGTCCTTATACTTCACAGTGGGCCCCATGTCCCAGGCTTGATGTCATGTGAGAGGCGGAACGAGTCGCCCGATGTAGCCACTGATTACCTGCCAGTTCCTCCAAGCCATGCCCAGAAAGATCAGAAAAAACAAAGTGCTGAACGTCCTGCTTCGTGTCTTCATCAGCGGCAGCAGGCAGTTAGCTAATGTTGACACAAAGACCAGGATTACCGCCATCATTGCCAGGAGCACGTTGATCAGTTTGCCCAGTAAAGTACGGGCTGTCCCATTCTCCAGACCCTCCAACTGGGCCACCTGCTGCTGCTGCTGCTGCAGCTCCATCTTGGAGATACGAGTCTGACAGGCTTCAAGGGCTTCCTGCAAGAGTCACAACATCACACATGAGCTAGACCTCCGGGGTCGCGGGGAATGGGAGAGGAGGGGGGTGGTGGGGAGGGGAATGGGGGAGGGAGAGTGGAATGGGAGGGGGGAATGGGAGGGGAGGAATGGGAGAGGGGGGAATGGGAGGGGGGGAATGGGAGGGGGAGTAATGGGAGAGGGGGGGAAATGGGGAGGGGAGGGGGAGGAAATGGGGAGGGGAGGGGGGGGAGGACATGGTAAGAGGAGGGGGGAGGACATGGGGAGAGGAGGGGGGAGGACATGGGGAGAGGAGGGGGGGAGGACATGGGGAGAGGAGGGGGGAGGACATGGGGAGAGGAGGGGGGAGGACATGGGGAGAGGAGGGGGGAGGACATGGGGAGAGGAGGGGGGAGGAAATGGGGAGGGGAGTGAGGAAATGGGGAGGGGAGGGGAGGGAGGAAATGGGGAGGGGAGGGGAGGGAGGAAATGGGGAGGGGAGGGGAAGGAGGAAATGGGGAGGGGAGGGAGGAAATGGGGAGGGGAGGGAGGAAATGGGGAGGGGAGGGAGGAAATGGGGAGGGGAGGGGGGAAATGGGGAGGGGAGGGGGGAAATGGGGAGGGGAGGGGGGAAATGGGGAGGGGAGGGGGGAAATGGGGAGGGGAGGGGAGAAATGGGGAGGGGAGGAAATGGGGAGGTTAGGGGGGAAATGGGGAGG